>NC_140530.1:18686022-18858522 GCF_057382185.1 Mchenga conophoros
AGGGCCTTGGCATAATGAGCCTCCTCATCCCTTCTAGAGTGGATGCATAAGGTGAATTTTACAAACAGGCACAGGCATCAAACTAACTATTAATACTGGTTATTAAATAAGATTTTTATTAATACTCTGCAAGCTCCTGTACATTTTACATACGCCTGGGGATTTGTTCATTAGTGTGTTCCACATTTGTTGAGCTTTTACTCACACACAAAAAAACATAGACTGGCTTCAGTATAACTTAAAGATCTGCTGAAGTTTGCTTTTGATGACCTAAGGATCCACCTGACTCTCTTATGTAAGACTCCCTTCAAACACTGACAGCCGAATTGCGAAATGATCCATTACCGGACATTTTTTTTTAAAGTCTCCTTATTAATTGGTCTCAATTTAATTGCTGACTGTCTGTCTGTGTGTTCTGAGAGGGTAGCATAAACATTTTTATAATAGTATTGTTGAAGGACAAAAAACATTATCTACACCGCTGCGCCCCCTGTTGTACTTTGGTTGTCACTACAGTCTCTGTGCTGTCCGGGAGCTGCAGTTTCGCGCTGTGGTCGCTGGGCGGCAGGCAACTTCGACTAGTTGTCTGCAGGCAAAGATGGCGGTGCGGAAGAAAGACGGCGGCCCGAATGTAAAATATTTCGAAGCGTCTGATACCGTTTCTCAGTTTGATAATGTCCGTGTCTGGCTGGGAAAGAATTACAAAAAGGTACCGACCGCATGTTTTGCTATCCTACAGAGAGACCTTCCATTTTTCACGTTGAAATATGGCCACTTACCTATTGGGCAGAGGCAGTGACAAAGAGAGGAGGGAGGGTGCTGCTGAGCGTCCAGCTGTTTGATTCACTCGAGCCGGGATACAAAAGGATGCTGAGCCAACAGCTGCATCAGATGCAGCCACTAACGGCAGCTTCTCTGAGCACTGTTGTAGTTAAACCGATCTAAAACAAGCACACAGTCTGACCTCAGAGGATGGATTTTTGTTGAAGGGTGACTTTAGCCGGCCAGCCCGCTAGCTAGCTAGTAAGCTAATAGGCTAACGGTGAGGCAGCTCGGATCCAGATGTTGGCTCTGTGGCGCGCCGCGCTGACTGAAGCAATGTCCGGTGTTGAATAACACTGAGCGCTGCGCTGGTGTTTAAACACAATAATCGAATAAAAAAAAACAACACTTTTAGTAAACAGTGATAAAAATGAAAGGTTAGCGATATTTGTGACTCCATCCCCTCCCCATTTACCAATCCGTGTCGCAGTTTTCACGGAAATTTCCTTCCTTTGAGATATCTGATAAAGGCATCCAGCAGCACAGTTGAGTTTATTTTCATGTGTTTGCGCACAGTACATCCAGGCCGAGCCCCCCACCAACAAATCTCTGTCCAGCCTGGTGGTCCAGCTGCTCCAGTTCCAGGAGGAGGTGTTCGGTCGACATGTCAGTAACCCTCCGCTCACCAAGCTGCCGGTACGTGTCTTAAACATCTGTATATCTGTTACATTCAAAAATAGATACCTAATTTAAACTGCTGTTATTCTGAATGTGTTGAGTTGTATCCCTGCAGATGAAATGCTTCTTGGACTTTAAGTCAGGAGGGGCTCTCTGCCACATCCTGGCTGCAGCCTACAAGTTCAAAAGTGACCAAGGATGGTAAGACTTTCTTTCTAGCTGAGTTTAGACGTCTGGGCTAGTGGCTGTTAAGTTACGGTGCTCAGTTGGATATTGGCTATGTTGCCGTTTCGTGTGTAACTCCAGTCTAAACTCCTGGTAGGCGCAGGTTTGACTTCCAGAATCCGTCGAGGATGGACCGAAATGTGGAGATGTTCATGACGATTGAGAAGTCCTTAGTGCAGGTGAGTTTTGCAGCAGTGCTTTTATGGTTGTCAATGGACAGTAGAAAATTTCAGGCCATATTTTGATGAATTTATCTAACAGGAGTAAATTTTTGATGGTTTTTCCTACTGCAGGCATTAAATTTAAATGATAGCAAAGTGAACACCGTGTCCTTTGGTTACGCTAAATTTCAAAAGAGTCTGGGAATCAAGCTGCCTGATCATTACACATAGATGTACTGAAAGACATCCACAGAAATCCTACTTAATCAGTCCTGCGGTTTTCCAAGATCATCTAGATTTCTTCATCTGCTGTGGCATGGTGATTTCTACTTTTAATCAAGTACTGGGCAATTAATATTCCAAAGAGGGCACATGAGAAACTGGGACTGTTATGGAAGACTGCACCAATAAGCTTATAGCAAAACTAATATTGGGCAGAACTGAGTTTAGATTATTGTATTTTTTGTGATTCTTCTTGATTATTTGAATCAGTGCTCGCAAATGTAGTCGTGTAAGTTATGTATCTGCTCCAATTCTTCCAGAACAACTGTCTGACTAGGCCCGTCATCTACCTGAGTCCTGACATAGAGCCAAAGCTGCTGGGGAAACTGAAAGACATCATCAAAAGACATCAGGTGTGTTTTAAAAGGAGCCTTTCAGGCAGATCATTTACTACAGACAGATTTAATTTACATTCAAATGGTTCTACTCATGTTTTCTTGTGTTGCAGGGCTCAGTAACCGAAGACAAGGCCTCCAGCTCCCACGTTGTTGTGCCTATTCCTGCCAGTCTGGAGGAAGGTGAGGTTTTGTCTCGGTAGGCACTGTTACAAGTTTTACTGCACGAGTCAGATTTGCGCTAACATCGTCCGATCTTCTTGGTCCAGAGGAGTGGGTTCGTCCTGTGATGAAGAGAGACAAGCAAGTGCTGCTTCACTGGGGATATTTTCCTGACAGGTTTGTTCTGAGCATTGTGCAGCTCACTTTTATCTACTTGTCTTGTTTTCTCAATACATCTTTGGTTTTTAGAAGGTTAAGCTGACATTACCCCTCCTGCTGTGGTGTTACATGGCGAAACTTGTGCTTTTCCCACCTAATGCGAGCTTTAACCTCATTCCCTTCACTGTTTAGTTACGATACCTGGATCGCAGCCAGTGAAATTGAGGCTGCGGTAGAAGATCCTCCCTCCCCAGAAAAGCCCAGGAAGGTATTTGTTGTTGCTTTTTTTCTGTCTGTGTCAGTCTGTATGAATTTAAACAGCAGATTTTCTAATACTCCCTGAGTTTAATCAAGTATTTGACCGCTTTATTAATGCTACATGATACTTGCAGTATTTAAATTCAAGGATCTTTTTTTTTATTTGTCCACTGTGCAGCACTTAAATGTTACAGATACATCTGTATGTTTTTGGAAACCTTTTTGATTTCAGCTTGAATTTTAATTTGTCCTTGTTTTTTTCTGCAAAATGAAGTCTTTAATAACAGAGGTTAATATCATGAGTTTCAGTCTTTTATTATAACTTTTATTATAACTTTATTACAACTTTATTATAACTCAGTTTAGGTCTTCCTCCTTTCACCTCCTCCTCTACCATCCTGGTGGTTGACACGATTGCTGAAAATATTTCACTTCTGGGCAGATAATAATTGGTTTATTTATTTATCATTTATTTATTATTTATTTACAGGTCCATGCAAAGTGGATTTTAGATCTGGACCAGTATAACGAGTGGATGAACGAGGAGGACTATGAGGTTGGAGAGGGCTGTCCTAAGAGGAAGAGGATCTCCGCCAAGACCCTGACAGATGAGGTGACCACACCAGACGAGCGGAGGGACAAGAAACCTGGCAGCGCCAAGAAGAGGAAGCGCTCGCCATCACCCTCCCCAACCCCACCACCTCAGGAGAGCAAGAAGAAGAACACCAAAAAAGGGTTTGTTAAGAGTCATGTCCTGATGCATGATGATGTTCTTCGACTCCCTGTTGGAGAAAAAAAACAGAGGGTTATGAAAAATAATGCAATACACATATGTTCCCTTTGTGTGCGTGTCAACAGACCAACGACCCCGTACACCAAGTCTAAACGGGGTCAGAGGGAGGAGGAACAGGAGGACCTGTCCAAGGATTTGGATGAAGCTTCACCTGTTCCAGCATCTGAAGAGGGAAACCCAGCAAAGACAAGTATACAAGTCTACATATATTTTGAAAACACATCATATATATATATATATACATTGACATATATATAGATATATATAGATATTAATGGGTCCTCTTTTAAAATAATAATCAAGCCAATTCTGTCTCCCTGCAGATAACACCAAGAAGGACTCTGATTCCACCCCAGTTAAAGGAGGGACAGATTTGGGTGAGCTTCACCTACACAATCATATTTAACCACCGCCAACCAGTTTAATAAATGCTTCACCAAAAATGGCAAAGGCTTGTTGTGTTCGGCTGTTATTCATCAATAATTTCCAGTAATAAAGCGCTGATTAATCTATTGACCCTTTCACGCACGCGTCTCTTTTGTGTGATTTAACAGATGAGCAAGAAGACGAGTCCATGGAAACAACAGGAAAGGTACTTTAACAATTAATAGTACATATGACAAAATCATGGCTGTAATTCTGTGTTGGTGAGCCCAACTGTATGTTTGTATGAACAACAGGAAGAGGAGGAAGGCTCCCCGAGTGTGAAGGGCGAGCCAGTGAAAGGCTCAGACCTCCACGAGGACAATGTGACTGAGCAAACCCATCACATCATCATTCCGAGCTACGCAGCCTGGTTTGACTATAACAGGTAAGAATAAAAATGCTTTTTTCCCATGTGAGAACAGAATGAGGAAAAGAAAAGTGAACTCGTTGAAATGAAAAGCAGCGCCACACGACGTAGTATTAGAACGTTTTAAGGGTCCATGAGTGAGGGAAATTTGTGTTGCATACTTGCATCTGGTTTTCTTCCAGTGTTCATGCCATTGAGCGCCGAGCCCTGCCAGAGTTTTTCAATGGGAAGAACAAATCCAAAACGCCTGAGATGTAAGTGTTTGATCAGTGCACAACACAGTGCTCAATCATTTAAATTTGTTTATCTGTCAGATATTTAAAAGCCTCTTTGTTTCAGTTATCTAGCATACAGGAACTTCATGATTGACACCTACAGACTGAATCCTCAGGAGTACCTGACCTCCACTGCCTGCCGTAGGAATCTGGCAGGAGATGTGTGTGCAATCATGAGGTAAGGGGAGGATAGGTGTTTCTAACCAGTGTTTGCAAAATCACTTACTGCCTGCGACAAATACGCCAGACATTTTCTCCCCCCACAGAGTCCACGCCTTTCTGGAGCAGTGGGGGTTGATCAACTACCAGGTGGACTCTGAGAGCCGGCCCACACCCATGGGTCCTCCTCCCACCTCGCACTTCCACGTCCTGGCAGACACTCCATCCAGCCTGGTGCCCCTGCAGCCCAAGACATCTCAGGTTTGTATACACACACGCATGGACACGTGCGCACACATCTTCAACGTTGTTTTACATATGTTCCTTTTTGACCCTGTAGACCCCTGCCACCCAGCAGATGATGTCATTCCCTGACAAAGTGAAGGACAAGCCAGCAGATCTGCAAAACTTTGGGCTGCGGACCGACATGTACAGCAAGAAGACAAGCTCTGCAAAGGTACAAGTCCAGGAGGGTGGATAACAGAATGAATAGTTTCTGTTTACTCACCATAATATCGGTGGTTTAATTGTGTTAACAAGGTGATGGTGATGTTTTGTGTGCAGAGCAAGAGTGCAGCCAGCTCCATGAGGGAGTGGACAGAGCAAGAAACACTACTACTACTTGAGGTACACTCAGTGTTTTAAACATGATCAGAGAGTGTAAAAGCAGCCACTGTAATACCACACTGGGAAATGTCATCATGGAAAGATGGAGCTAAATGTAGGTTTTACTTCCCTCAGGGTTTGGAAATGTATAAGGACGACTGGAACAAAGTGTCCGAACACGTGGGCAGCCGTACGCAGGATGAGTGTATCCTGCACTTCCTGCGGTTGCCCATTGAAGACCCGTACTTGGAGGACAGCTCTTCTTCCCTGGGCCCACTTGCCTACCAGCCGGTACCTTTCAGCCAAGCAGGAAACCCTGTCATGAGCACCGTGGCCTTCCTCGCCTCTGTAGTCGACCCACGTGTGGCCTCGGCCGCAGCCAAGTCTGCTCTGGGTGAGAAGTAACTCCATTTGAAATTACCCAACTCTGTAGAAAACAAAAATGGTCTCTTTGTGTTGTTACAGTTTGAGCTAAAGAGGAAAAAGAGGAAGCAACAGGGCACTGAAAACATCAACCAGTAAATAATCCAATAGGATAAAAATGAAGACAGCAAAATACATTTTAATTTTCTACAGTGAGACCATTAAATGTTAAACAACACCTTTCCAACACTTGACCAAATCCTGTATCATTGAAGCTCCAAATGTCTGTACATGCCATTCATAAGACCGCTTTTGTTCAGGCAACGATTTTGTTCATTTTCAATCTACTAGAGGTGACTAATCCATCAGTGTCCTTGTTTTTGCTTCACATCATTAATTGTGATTTATCGCTCCCTGCTCAGAGGAGTTTTCGCGTATGAAGGAGGAGGTTCCAGCTGCGCTTGTGGAGGCTCATGTGCGGCGGGTGGAGGAAGCAGCGAGGGTCAGTGGCAGACAGGACCCTCTGTATGGCCTGGAAGGCAGTGGCATCGCAGGGACCGGCCTGGAGGAGGGAGAGAGGCCTGGTAGGATAAATGCACACAGCATAAATTTTGGAACGCTGCACTACAAAGAAAATTAAAAATAATGATTGTATAAGTTGAGTAGTCAGAAAAAGTGAATTGAAAGGTTGTGGCTTGCCTTCTCTACAGATGAAAGCAGTGATGAAAGCAAGAGTGACAACCAGTCTAATGAGGAGAAACGAGAGGCCAAGGTATGATGAGAATTCACTGTAACATAATAGAATGTCATTTTATAAACATATATATATATATATATATATATCTGCTGTAAAAGTTCTGTGGATCATATTGTGCTGTTTACTTTGCCACACAGGAGACTAAAGATGGAGCGAATGAGGAAGAGGAAAAGCAGGCAGAGAATGGGAAGAAGGAAGAAGAAAGAGGAAGAGAACCTGAAGGAGAGAGGGAGGCAGACAAAACAGAGTCTGAGATGGGTACAAAAGGGTTTTGTCTTCATAAGACGTTGCAGACATAAAGGTTTTGGTCAACAGTGAAAAACATTAAACTTTTGTTTCTCATAGGTGATGGGGAGAAGGAGAAGGATGGAAAAGAGGGAACAGAGGAGGGACAGAGGGAAGGGGAGAGTGAAGGAGAAAGGAAAGCTAAGGTGGAGCGTGATGTGGGAGAGGGGAACCTGGCCACTGCTGCTGCCTCCGCTCTAGCAGCTGCTGCTGTCAAGGCCAAGGTAAAATTCATTGAGTCAAGGTGATACTTGTCGTATCTTCAATCTTCAGCTTTTTTTGTTTTTATTTTCTCTAATCTTCTTCTTCTTTCTCCTCACAGCATTTGGCTGCAGTGGAAGAGAGGAAGATCAAATCTCTGGTGGCTCTGCTGGTGGAAACTCAAATGAAGAAGCTTGAGATTAAACTGCGACACTTTGAGGAGCTGGAAACCATCATGGACAGAGAGCGGGAGGCTGTGAGTGGGGAATTTAAGGATATGTAGCATTAAAATAAGAAAATTCTTAAGTTACATTCAATGCAGTGCGTATAGTATGCTGTTTTCCTAAATCATAGACATGTCTGTCTGTCTCTGTGAGCAGTTGGAGTACCAGCGGCAGCAACTGCTGGCTGACCGTCAGTCCTTCCACATGGAGCAGCTGAAATACGCTGAGATGAGGGCTCGCCAGCAGCACTTCCAGCAGATTCAGCACCAGCAACATAGCCAGGCAGGGGGCCCTCACTCCACTCAGGCCACCGCGGCCCCGGCACCTCAAGCCCTGACCGCAAATCAGCAAGCTCCCAGCACACCAGCGCCACAGCCAGCCCCCAGCCCAGCACCACCAGCCGCTTCAGCCCCAGCTCCCGAGTCCCAGCCACCACCAAGCGCTCACACCTCGCCACCTTGTCCCCCGGGTCAGACCCCAGCTGCTCACTCCAGCTCCAACACTACATCTGTACTCCATGGTGAGGTAGCAGCTTTAATAGTAGTTAATACATTTACGTTTGCTGTCAGTTCCTCGTACACCGTAGTTGTAATATTTATTTATAATTATTACATTCATTAGTTGTGGACATGTTCACAGACATGTTTATTCTTGAAGCAAACTCAATAATATGAATGTGTGTGAAATACATGAAATTGTGCAGTGGTGCAGTAACGACAGTTAAAAGCTGCACAGTTTATCTTATCTTTGTCAACAAGTTATTAACTAAGACCAAAAAGCTGAAACGGAGTTCACTCATTAAAACAGGACTTCTCACTGTCTTGATTGTGAGATACTGTTGGCATGATGCAAATGATCAAACAATACCAAATATTTCATGCCACCATGACTTGGGACGGCTTATAATGTTCTGAAACCTAGCTTTCAAACAACACAGTCTTGAGTTATTTCTGAATTGAAGAATCTAAGGTTGACACGGAGAAGATCAATCATTCTTTTATTTCACAAGTACACATCAGTGTTATAGTATTGTTTGGACTACGACTCTAGTCTACTATTATAATATATCATGATTATATCATAGATTATAATATATTATGCATAATTCACATTTTGTGAATATAAATGACTAAATTTAATAAATTAATGATACTATGTTACAAATCGTACGTAACATTTTTCTCCTGTTTGCCCCCTCACAGAGCCCACCGCCCCTCTCCCCGGAGAGACACTCCACCCCTCAGCTCCGGTCCCTCCTCCACAGTGAGAAAAAGCAAATTTCCTGAGAATCTGAATGACTCTGACCACTTTGAATCCTGCCTGTATTATCTAAAATGAAGAAGTCATCAACCGAAGGAAGAGAACTCATTTTACATTTTCTATTTCTTTTTTTGTTTGCTTGTGTGTTTTCAAGAGGACAATTGATTTGAGAAAGAAAAAGAAACGCCAATATCAATCCGCCTTTGACTCTCTGTTAGAAAAGAAGTCCTTTTTCAAATTGAACCGACTAATGAAGAAAATAGATTTTCATCCTGCGTGTTCGACTGCGTCTCACTTTGGAATTTTAAGCTTGACACCAGGAGATCTGGTAAGCTTAGATGGTCTTATCAACATGCTGGCACTCAGTGAGAAGAAGAGAAAAGACTCATCTCATGTTTTCAGTGTTTTGGAAATTGTTGCATTTATTTTCCTGCAACAGTTTGTCACAGCTAGTGAAGTCTCGTACTTCCTACGCTCTCTAGCGTCCCCCTCCCCTCTCGTACTGTAGGTACTAATTAAAATATATGTAAGACAAAAGCACTTTTAATATGTTTCTGTAGGTCGCATTGAAAGACTTGAAGCAACCATGAAATTGAACTTGAGCACTTATATGATCTCTTTCTTGTCTTAAATACAGTTTTGGAAAGCTAATTGGGAAAATGATTTTTTTTCTCTGTTTTCAATTGTGTCATGTTTCTAAAACCCGTATAAAGTCTGAAAGGAATGAAGACGATTCTAATCAAAAGATGCCACACTGAAATTTAACGCAGAGTGGATGCAGTTTGGGAAAAGTGTACTGTAAACTGGATTTTCTGTTACAAACACCTCTCTTGTTACTCTAATAATAATATGGGAACTATTTGAAAGTAATGACAACCTGAGGTCTTGAAAAGGCCTCTTTTTGTTACAGGAGGTTACTCCCTCCCACATTTCAACAGCACTTAGAGAAAAACGTGACCGTGGCGCTTTGTGTTTTGCAAGTGCAAATGAACTTGAAGCATCCAGGCTGTGGTTTTTGTGAGGAATGTAATTCTGTTTGAAAAGAAAGTCTGGGATTAATACCGTTAGCGACCACGCACGCGTTTATTTGGATTTGGACTTTGTGTAAACTGCTAAGCCAAAATGTTTTTTCTAATCATGTTTATCATACATTTATTCAGTGAGTTTCATTGTGGTTTCTTGGTGAGTGAGGAGGATGTTTTTAAGCAGCTTGGTGCATTTCGCTTTAAAGATGTAAGAAATGCTGACGCTGTAAAAACACAAGGGAGCACCTTAAACAGCTGACAATGGAGAATCGTGTCCTTAATATCTGCAACAATATCCTCACTTTGTATCCTATACATTTATATATTTTTTACTCTTTTTTGCCATCTTCTTTCTTTGATATGTCAACATTGTAACTGTATATTACCTTTGTAACTGATATTTACCCTCTCCATAGTTGTGTGTGATTTGGACAGGACTGCCGGATCTGTCTGAGATGTGACTGTGAGCATGTGTGTATGTGAACGCATGCCATTAGGATCTGTAAACCATGTTACCGTTCAGTTTTATTTTTTGTTTTTTTACAATTTTTTCCAGTGCCATCTGTTGTTTGAAGAACTTACGAGAAGAAACACGTGTTGTTCTGCACATCATGTCAGTATCATGAAATATAATCCAGTCAGATGGTGAAACTTTACAGTCGATGTCCGTCAAGCCAGTATTGCAGTCCTCACCACAGTTGTGAGCATAAATGGACTTCTTTTATCTGTGTTATTATTACATTGTGTGGATTTTGTGATATGAAATAAGTGTCCGTTCAGTTTCTATATGTTTTTCACTATGCCGAAGGTAGCAGCAGTTCCATTGATTATTATACAGTAGAAAAGTTTCCTCTGTAAATCATCACATTAGTGCTGACAGTTATTCTGGCAGTTTGTATTAAAAAAATGTCAAAACTGGTTTTAATTACAAAATGTTTGGGAAAAAATAAAGATGTGAAGAGGAGACATTGTTCAGAGTGGTTTGTTGACTTACTAACTTAAAGTATCTGATGATGAACGACTGCACAGTATATCCTGGTGGACCTCGAGGAGGCATCGCCTGGCTGATGCTCTTTATTTGGATGTATCTAATTAGCTAATCAGACAATTATCTCCAACTGATTTTTATTTTTGCTCAATGTGTAAACCTAACATCACTAATTCATATAGTTCAGGACACGACACACAAATCATCTGATATCCACTTAAATGATTGTGAAATATTTTTCATCATGCTTGTAATGCGACTTTAACCAGACTCACAGGCCTGATGACACTTTGTAAAACAGCATTTTTATTTCAAACTTTCAGAAATCCCATTATTATTTCCATTCACAAGAAAACTGACAAGACAGATAAAGATGACAAAAGTTAAACAATCCGGGGGGATAATACTACTGATTGTGCCTGCAGGTGAATGTTTGGAAATTGAGGTGAAAGTGTCTCTTCACATTTGACAGAAAAGGCACAAAAATGTCACAGAAACAAAACAGACTTATTGGGGAAGGGATGACATGGATAGAAGGGCAAGACAACAGAGAAAATAATCTGGAAGTGGTCCTCGGAAGTTCTCAACCGCTCAGCACCATCCGGACGAGCTCTGTGTGGAGAGTGATGGAGAAAAATCAGCATTTCAGAGTACAGACATAAAGTCGGGTATAAGCCATTTCCTAAACAGCCATATCAGCAAATAGGATCAAAAGCCTGAATTTATTTAGAATAATTAGATTTATGAAAAAAGGCAAACAGCTAGGGAAGGAAAAAAAAGTGTGGTAGAAATGTTTGAGTTCTGCAGACAAATTTAAATAAACAATTCGTGTCTGCTTGCCGCATTTTAGCTCATGTTTACACTTGGTTCACCCTGAAATCCTTTTCCCCCCTCTCAAAATCGTTAGCGTTAAACATGGGAGCAGCCTTAAGGTGTGCAAGGATGCTACATGCAGGCCACATTTAGGTGGGGCTGAGGAGCACCGCAGGAGAGAAAGGTTAAAGGTCAGAGAACACCATCAGTGCTCAATATCTACAGACTAACATCACAATTCATTAAAACAAAAATTAAAAACAAAAAAAAAAAAGTTAATTCACTACCCTCTGTTCAACCAGATATTATATGATGGACAAAAGCGATGAGACAGGAGTCAGTGAGCATGAGGCAGTCGCACAGCTACGGTGGCTCAGAGGTCAAACA
This sequence comes from Mchenga conophoros, assembly GCF_057382185.1. Taxonomy (NCBI): domain Eukaryota; kingdom Metazoa; phylum Chordata; class Actinopteri; order Cichliformes; family Cichlidae; genus Mchenga; species Mchenga conophoros. The sequence goes on from NC_140530.1 coordinate 18,697,974, forward strand.
CTGCAACTTAAGAAAACACCAGCAAACAGAAAAACACTGCAAAAGTGCACAAAACAAGACAGAACTGTGTGTGGGGAGACATTAACAATATGCAGAATATGCAATGTCTTTTATGATTCATATAACACCATTAGCCGTTTACTTCTAGCTTCTCACTTGTGCATCCCCTCTTCCCAATTCTGCCTGCTGGCATTTCAGTGTTGCAGTGTGTTTGACTCAGGGCCTCCGTAGACAGAAAAACACTGTGTACAGCGGCCCTACATTCATCCAATGCAGCCTGAAATCTATTTTAGGCAATACCCAACAAAGCTGCAACTGAGAACTCAAATGTCCAACTCTGATGAAATGAATATCACACAGTTTTTAGCCCGACACAAGGCTGCGCAAAGTCCCACTAAGATTATGTGACAATAAAGCAGGTAAATATGTGTAGCTGGCACCACAGCACATCTAAACCAAACACTCTGTAAAACGATCTCCTGTGCTACGTGTGAGAAATTTACAAAAGCTACTGAAACTTGAACTTGACTTTGAGATTTGATTTCATCTAAGATTTTTAATTGATGAACCTATGGTATAATTTCAAAATTCTATGTCGCCTTATTATTACGTTACCGAATTCACAAACTTGGGTGTCCACGCAAGGGGGGAAACTTTTATGTCCTTAAAAGCTGCCCCCCCATAATTGTGTTTTTGTGGACATTTTGTTGACTCCATTTATGCATAGGGGATTTTCACATACTTCACTGAAGAGGGATGTGTCACCCTAGTTCTGCCACTGGTCCATGCCGCCTGCCTGCCCAGCGGGGTAATGACAATACCCCATCAGCCTTTTACAGCTCAGGGGTAAAAATCAATGGCAGTAGTGTTATTTTTCCTCATATAAACTGGTTCTTATTTGTTATTTGTCACTGATTAAGTCACTTGGATGAGTGACGAAACGTTTCTCCCACTGAAAACGCTACGGCCAGATGAACAGAATAAACTTTTGGAGATTCTTATTTGTTGTTAAGAAGGTTTTTATGCACAATGATCTACCTTCGTAGTTAATGCAGCCATTGGCGTCTTCATGTCCCGCTAAAAGAGTCTCCACCTCTTCTTCTGTCATCTTTTCACCTAGAAGATAAAGAAGAACATATTAGCACTGAAGCACAGAATTAAGAAATAGACATTTGAAAGAAGCAGAAAGCACAGCCTTTACACAGATAACTACTTGAACGCAGGCCAACTGTGATTTATAGATCGTGACTAATACTTCATGTATTCTGCAGGTCTTACCTAATGTGGTGAGGACATGACGCAGCTCAGCTCCCATCACTGTGCCATTTCCCTCCTTGTCAAAGACGCGCAGGCCTTCAACAATGTCATCAAAGGAGCACTGGTCCTTGTTCTTAGCAATGGCCTGATACATGGGCAGGAACTGCTCAAAATCCAGCATCTTGGTGTTCATCTCTGCAGGGGGACAAACAACAGTGAGCCTTCAATGGTGAAGGTGAATAAGTGAATACGTTTGAGATAATGTGAGTTTTTGGGTTGAATTTAGTAGAATTTTGTGATGTTTTTCTGTGAGGCTTTTGTTTCTTGCCCATTCATGGTGATGATTCAGAGTTCAGTCACATGGATGTGGGAGATGATATTTAAGGCTGACACAAATAACCTGTTCATCTGCATTCAGAGCTATGTTTTTTCTGCTGCCACTTTCTTTGGACCTGCTGTGGTGACCCTTTGGGCAAGGGAACAGCCAACAGTAGCATCAGATAAATAATGTTTTGTGCACATTGTTATTATGATCAAAACTCAGTTTGCACACAGCAGTAAATTTAGTCAGACATGTGTTTTAGTTCAGGTGTGACTCTTACAAGTTACACTGACAAAGTAAGCCACTAAGCAGTGACTTATCACCTGTACTACTTTGCGGCGGTTATAACGAGACCTTGTAATTGTACACCTGACCACACTCTTAACCAAAACAAACTAATGCTGCGGTGATAGTCATCTGCTTTTGTTGTGAGTAGTGAATCAGACACTAGCCTTCCAGCTTGGGGTTTCCCAGGACTTTGAGTACTTCAGCATTGACTGGGTTCTGTCCCAGAGCTCTGATAACATCGCCACACTGGCTGTAGGTGATCTTCCCCTCGCCCGTCCGGTCAAACAAAAGGAAGGCCTCTTTAAACTCTAGTGAGAAGGAAAGCAAATGCAGAACTCCAGTTCAGCGGCAGAGCATGTTAGGTTCCCAAAAATTACAGACAGGCCTTCATGACACAGGTAATGACGTGTGCACTAAAGCTTTACTGATACCCTGTATGTAGGAAGGAAAACGTGATTTTTCATACGTTGTTTTGACAGTAAACGCTAGCAGCTTCTGTGCATTTCATTTCAAAAAAGCAAGAGGTTAGCAAGTGGGCCAATAAAATTCTCACGGCTGTAAATACTTGTTCGCAATCAATGGTGCTCTTACAGTAAAAATAATACACAGCATTTCATTACTATAAAATACACAATGTAGTTTTTTCCACTGGAATCAAAAACTGACACGCTTCACATAAACCAAGTCCTCTCCTCACTGTCAGTGGTCAGTGTGCAGCACAAAATTACAAAAGCATGAAAAGCATTTCTGTTCTGTTAAAAACAACAACAACAACAAAAAAACACTACAAAGCAAACGTACCATAGCAAACAATGTAAACTGTGTTTCAGTGCCGTTTGACACACCTACACCACAAAAATGTGAGTCGTTATTGTGTCTGCTAGCATATCACACATTTAAAAAGCTCAAGCATGCAAACAAATCAACATGTTTCACCCAAGTCCTGTTTTGCAGGTTAGCACTAGTGATGAACTCAGAGTTAAACGCTTGTCCAGTTTGAGTCGTGAGGCGCCTTCAGGTTTCCCACAGTGAATGCCATTCAGTGAGGTGAGTTAAATTTAGCTCACTTTCACATTGCAGTTCTCATTTACCTGCAGCGATCCTACTCAAGTACAGGGCCAGAAGTCAGAGCTTTCTTCTTTTTTTTCTAAATATGTACTGGTTACATTAACCCGATGAATGTTATGGATAATAAACCCCTTTAACACCTTTTCATAATGAGACTCACCCATGATCTGGTCCTCCGTTAGGTCGGACTGGTTGAGGCACAGTTCAGAGAGAGAGAGGAGAAACAGTTAGATGAGACAAAACGACAGAGACTTCAGTGAGATTTACAGATGACTTAATCCCGCAATGCCATCAATTACAGGCAAGAAACGGCTCGGAGCTAAAGGCTCGAGTGAGTGAAGCAGGCTAGCAGATTCGCATTTAGCGTTACCTGGGCTGGATTATGAGATGGTAAAATCATTTTCCATAAATACAGCAAAATGCCGATATTTCCATAAAATTTTCTGCGGGAATCTTTGACTTACCATGTTTTTTTTTAGAGGGTTTAGATGACAGATGGCTCAAGCTGCTGGACCTCCTCTGAGCTCCGAGGACTCAAACGGCTCCTGCGTGGTACATCCCCGGTGATGTCACCGTTGCTTTGGCAGCAACAGCCAATCACATGCCTCCATTTAACAGCTGCATTTCTCGCATAGTTGCAGGGTTGCAGCTCGTTTGTGGTGCAGCACGGTGCTGCAGAGCCATAACCTGCACGCGTGCTACACACCCCCTTCCGGTTTTCTGAAAAAATAAGATGCGACACATTAACACACAAATGTAAAGCACAGCTACTGCATGAACGCTGTAATATCGAATATTTTTAACGGGGAATTCCCATCGTTGAGTCCTGCTATCGCCACACATTAATGGTATAAACCTGTGACAGATGACGCTGTCCTTTAGACTTAACCTAACACCGCCTACTTTTTAATCCCGGGCTCAGTGAAGAGCCAATAATCAGGCAGCTTGACAGCTTTGTGCCTACATTGCATCTGCTTACCCTGACAATAGGTTATCAAATGGGTGAAATTCCTCAGTTCTATTTTTATTGAAGCAACAGCACTTAACGAATGTATAGCTTTTTCTATTAACAGGAACCTCTGTAAACGTTTCTGTAAATTAATAAAAACTTTATATTTTGAACTGCCAGAGCTTTTCCCCCCAGTTTTGCAAATTCATCATGTAGTTTTACTGGTGCAACCCACTTAAGATCATTGTGGGCTGCATGTGGACCACAATAAAATGACTTTGACATGATTTATAGGGTGATCTAGGCTTGTTTTTGATGAGGCATTTGATATACTGTGTGCACAGAGCACTTCTTCACTGAAGCATATCATAAATTTTTTTATTTTATTTTCTTCAGTCTGTTTGGCCCCATCATCTGATACTCTCTCTTCTCTCAATCCCCAACCAGTCGCAGTTGGCTGCCCTCCCTCAGCCTGGTTCTGCTTGAGGTGTTTATTCCTGTCAAAAGTGAGTTCTTCCTTCCCACCGTCTTCACGTGCTTGCTCGTAAGGGGGTTGTTTGTTAGGGTTTTCTCCACAATGCTGTACTGGCTTTAACTTGCAGTATAAAGCACCTTGAGATGAATGTTGTTTTGATTTGGTACTATATAAATTAACCTAATTTAGTGATAAGGTTTAAAGTGGTTTTGCTAAAAATGTTGTTCTTTGCAATGAGGATGCATAACAGGTTGGGCAATTTGTCAGGAACGGGATCACAGATACAAGCGGTGAAAATGAGCTTTCTCTGAAGGGTGGCTGGCCTCTCCCTTAGAGCAAGTTCAGCCATCCGGGAGGGGCTCAGAGTAGAGCTACTGCTCCTGCACATTGAAAGGAGCCATTTGAGGTGGTTCGAGCATCTCACAAGGATGGCTGCTGGGTAAGGTGTTCCAGGCATGTCCCATCAGGAGGAGGCCCTGGGGCAGACCCAGGACATGCTGGAGATAATCTCTCTTGGCTGGTCTAGGAATGCCATGGTGTTCCCCAGGACAAGCTGGAGGAGGTGGCTGGGGAGAGAGAGAGGTCTGGGCTTCTCTGCTTAGGCTGCTGCCCCCGCGACCTGGCCCCAGATAAGCGGAAGATGGATGGATGGTAAGTTCAGTTAGGTTACAAAGCAAGAGGTTCGTCATATATAAAGAAAGAAAATAATTACCACTAAACCTTTTCATTTAAAAAAAAAAAAAAAAAGTATATTTATGTGTTAAAATGCAGAATAGTGTATAAAATGAAATACTAAGACAGGTTTTTCAGGAAAAAGATTTTAATGTTGGATTGGTCATTTCATCAGGTACCAGTGTTTGCGGGCGCACACTCTTTCAAATTCATGATGCTGTGTGACTGTGATGCCTCAGTCTTACAGAGTACACAAAAACCTGAATTATATTCACACATGAAATGAAGACATGTCAAATTCAGCTGGATGTACAATTTCCCTCTCTTCATTCTGCGTCTTCAGTCGTCTCGCCGCATTGAAATCGGACAAAGTCTAGCACTCGAGCCTGCTGACCTCTGAGGAACTGTGCCACAGTCCTGCTGGGGTCTGCCAGGAAGGTCTGAGGCAGCAGGCGTGTCTCACTTTCGCCACAGGGCAGGTCATCCATATTACCCAGAGACAAAGGCGACTCTCCCACTATATGCTGTCCCAGTTTACGACCTAGCATTTCCTGCTCTCCTTCCTTTCCACCCTGAAATACGACCAGGGCTCCATAACGGCCCATGGCTACCTCTGTCTGGGTGCTGATGCCGCCGTGTACATATGAACCAATTTTCCACTCAGCAGGGATGCCCACCGTCACTGCCCGCTTCAAAGACATGTTCTCACCAAGGCGACCTGAGGAGCAAGAGGCACCGATATAAAACCAAAGCCTGCTGCAACAGACTGTTCATTTTCATGCTATTAAGCAACAATTCAAAAACTTGACAATTTCAAATTTTGTTCCGATTATATTTCTATTTATTTACATTTTGTTTCAAACCAAACAGCATGCACTCCTTCCTGACAATCTGACAGCATCTAAACATGTCAGCTTTACACTTGAATGAACAACCTAGCCTAGCAACTTTTCTGTAAAACTTTAACTGCCTAATAACATCCAGCCTACTGCATCAGTTTAACAGCCAAAGTCTGAATGTATTGTTACAATATTTCATACACTGCTCAAAAAAAGTTACACTTTTTAATCAGAGTATATTATTGATCTGGTCAGTCAAGTAGCAGAGGGGGTTGTTAATCGGTTTCAGCTGATTGGTGTTCATTAAATTAACATGGTCATATGAGGCAATATCTGGACCCTAAGAGGTTACACAGGTAGTTTACCTCCTCTATGATGGTACACTCGTATGTGTCATTGCCAGAAGGACCGCCGCGTGGCAGCACAGCCTCAAGAGCATGGAGGAGATTCCAGGAGACAAGCAGTTACTCTAGGAGAGTTGGCTAGGGCCGCAGAAGGTTCTTTAACCCATCAGCAGGACCGGTCTCCACTCCTTTGTGCAAGAAGGAACTTGAGCACTGCCAGAGCTACAAAACGACCTCCAGCGGGCCACTGGTGTAATTGTTAATGTGTCTGAGCAATCAGAGACAGACTTCATGAGGGTGGCCTGAGAACCCAACGTTCCCTAGCTGGCTCTATGCTCACTGCCCAGTACTGTGGAGCTCAACTGTCATTAGCCAAACAATACCAGAATTGGCAGGTCCACCACTGGCACCTTGTACTTTTCAAAGATTAGAAACGGTTCCCCCTGAGCACAGACTTGTGTGATGGATGCAAAAGGGTCTGTTGAAGCCATGGAGAACGTTATGCTGGCTGCAACATTGTTCAGCATGATTGGTTTGGTGGTGGGTCAGTGATGGCTAAGGAATGCCACCCTGACTCCCATTAGCTATCCTTGAAATCCTTGGACCCATTGTCAGACCCCACACTGGAGCAGTGGATCCTGGGTTCATCCTAGCGCATGTAAATGGCCGGTGCCATGTTGCGAGAGTTAGCAGACAGTTCCTGAAGGATGAAAGATTTGATACAGTTGACCGTCCCCCACACTCGCCTGATCTAAATTCGATAGAACACATCTGGGACATTATGTTTCGGTCCATCCAACCTCACCAGTCTGCACCTCAGACTGTCCAGGTGCTCAGTGATGCTGTGGTCCAGATCTGGGAGGAGATCCCCCAGGACTCCTAATTAGGAGCATGTCCCCACGTTATCAGGCATGCAATACAAGCACATGGGAGCCATTCAAACTAGTGAGTACCATTTTGAGTTGCTGCAATAAAATCTTTGTAAAACAGACTAGCCTGCCACATAATGTTTTCACTTTGATTTCAAGGGCATCTTTAAATTCAGCCCTCTGCAGGCTGCTAATTTTCCTTTCCATCAAAGAATTTGGCATCCTTATAGATACATAGATATCCAACATGATCTCTCTCCCCCCCCCATTGAGATCTGATGTGTTTAACATATTTTTCTGAGCAGTTTACTTTAAGTGTGCACCACATTTCTCTCCATCTTATATTTCTATTAAGCTGTGAGCATAAAAGTGAAATGCCTGAATAACAGAAAACCATAATTTTAACAGACTGCAGTGTTATATGTCCCATGTGTGAAAAGTGCTTTACAATGAGCAGTGTCCCTTAGGCAAAGTACTGACCTATAGTGAGAGCCACCTGATCAGCTAGTGAAGTTCCTTCACCCACGCTGAGTTTGCTTAAGTCATCGCTTGACAGGACACTCTGGAAAGAAAAGCCAGTTTGTTAGTGTAAGGACTGCTACACAAGTGACTAGAGCAGTGATTCCCAAAGTGTTGGCGGGAGCCCCCTGGTGGGCTATGAAGGTTCTGCAGGTGGGCCACACAAATTCAGTTTGAAATTACTCACAAGTATGTACAGTTACCTATTTATATAAAATGTATTTATACAAAAAGGGAATTTAAACTGGTAATGGGATGTGGTTACTTTACAATACTACTCATTACTCTGACTTAAATTTACTGCTCTTGTATTAAAGTTGGTGTCCCAGTGGCAGGTGGGTCATCCATTAGCCTAATACTTTGCATATAACTGGGTAGCATAAAAAATGTATAGCCAAAGGCCTGTGAGGTTGATTTTCTTTTTTTTTTTTGTTAAATACAATTGTTCTTAAAGAAAATACAACATTTTAGCTCATATTTTGATTAGATTGAAGATTTAAGGTTGGACCACAGAAAAAGTATGCAACACTGAAGTAGTAAAAAAACAAAAAGAACAACAAAAAACCAAAACACTGAAGTAGTAATGCACTTTTAACCTACCAAACCCAATGAACGACTGATAACACTGTTAAAGCATGCACTGCCATAATTTCTGTAATCTGTGCGTTTCATTTCACCTTTGGTGGGACATATGGTTATGCAGCTTCAGGTTGACCTGGTCAAGAGGAAACAGAACTATCTAATAAAGGAGATGGGTAACATCATCATCGTTTCCCAGGTTCCCAGAAGCATTCTTGAAGGAAGCTGCAATATATTCTCATCTGGCACGCGTCATAAGTGTTACTCTGTCAGCACTGACACATTAAAAACTCTGGTGTATCAAAAAGTTGCTGCACAAATCAGTTTTAAGAGTTCAAGTACTGGTGTGGCATAACAGGATGTTCAAAACACCAGATTCAATTTAAATGAACAACTAGCAGTGTTTGGTCATGGCTGTACACAGCTCATGTTTGCCTGAAGCTGCAGGACCAATTGCGATGCTCGTCCCTGTAGGTGCCCCATTGGTTGGTGTGCATGTTGATGTACCTTGTTGCTGATGTACTGCTGTGCATTCTTTCTGGTTCATACCTACTCTATTATGTTTTGTCTGAAGGCCACATGCTAAATCATGTTTTAGTTTAGACTTCCATGCACCTTAGAGGTAGGTGAAGTTGTGACACAATAATGATCTGTTTCCATTAACATTTATGAAATTAAAATAAAATAAACATTTATTTCTACTCCCAGGCCTCAGCATGCATCCTTACCTTTACATATCCCGACTGACTTTGAGTTTTATTTCTGAAGTGGGCCAAGGTGGCAAATGTCACATCCTTAACCAGCTGCTGGAACTTCTCATTGCGTGCCACAAAGTCTGTCTCACAGTTCACCTGCATCAAAAACAAACAAACAAACAAACAAACAAACAGAGAGACAAAAGACCAAGTTGTTGAGAAAAAGAAAAAAGGAGAAGAACTAGGAGGAGATGGCTAATGAATCCCCGCACCAGTGGGCTTACCTCAACCATTACCGCAGCTTTGTCCCCCACAAACACGCCGATCAGGCCCTCTTTGGCTTTGCGACCTTCGAGCTTGTTTGCTTTGCTCCAGCCCTCCTTCTGGGCCTGCTCATGCAGCCATGTCTCTGCCTGAACATTTGCCAAATTACATTGAAAACAGTCCCACAGCTCATTAGTGTCAAAGACATAACGCCGAACAGCACCTGACAGATTACGAGAGGCCCTCACCTGTGCTACGTCATTATCAAACTTCTCCAGGGCTTTCTTACAGTTAATAAAAGTGTAGCCGGTGCTTTTCCGCAGTTTCATGAGGAGGGCTTTCTCTGCTGCCAGCAGCTGACATCCCGTGTGTAAAGACTGCACATGCTGGCCAACACTGACCTTAGAGACACAGAGGAGCACACACCACAACTTCAACAAAGCAGCCACATTTATGTATTTGAGGACCCATTCTATGCCATTGGTCACAGTAAATACAAATTTATAGTAAATTTTGCTTCTGCTGTGATATCAAGTGGCTATGAAATGCACGAAATGCGAATGAATTAGCAAAGTTAAGTCACTGAAGATGTCCCGCTAACTCAGCGAGACAAACAACACGAGTTTAAAGTTAAACGTCAATCATGCCCTTACCTTTGCGACATCTCTTGTTAATGTTCTGAACAAAAAGGTTAAGGACATCTTCGCATCCAGCAGAAGTGAGCAATCTTATGAAAGCTCAGAATGTCATTGACGTCCACGCTGTGGAAGGAAGCCGTCCAGGGACAAAAGTGTTTAAGTGATTTTCTTGCACTTCTGCGCCACCTAGAGTACTGGAGGGCAGCCAGCCCAAGGTTTTGCGGAGCCTTGGGCAGATTTTGGGGCCACCGTCCCCAGCTAGTCCTACTATTAACTACATATTGTCCATGCTTAATTGTTTATGCATTATACATATTAGCATGTATATGTATTATATATTAGTATGGTGAAAAGAGTTAAAATAAACCAGCGGGTTCAATATTTTTATTGTTTCTGAAATGTGCAAACAGAGCAAAAGAGTCCCATAGAATGTAACACAGGCCTAAATGTTCTTTTTCACATAGTAATGTAAATGTAAAGACAGACAACTTTTACTAAATGAATTAGAAACTAACTGATTAGAGAGCTAATAGTCGGTTATCAACCATGATATCTGTGGTTTCCAGTCAGCATCACCTAAACTTTCCACACCTATACTGAAATCAAGACTCAGTTGATGCTTCTGTTTAACCAACAACATTATTAGTTAATGTTAAAGATTAATAACTCATATATTGCTTTGTTGTATGTTGCATGTATGCTGCTGTGACACCTCAGTTTGTTTTATTTTGAGAGGGATGAATTCTTTTTTGAGCTTGATGTGATCTAACACTTACAGTTTGCATGAACGTGACCCCCCAGCTCTGACTGTGAAAATGATAAAACTTTAAAGATTAAGGTTTAAGTCTGTTAACATCTTTATCAAACTATTTCACTTCATTTTGTATACACACAATAAGAGAGCTAGTTCTCTTAATAGTTTTCAGTCATGTGACTGACTCGCTACACTGGCAGGTACAACATCATAGGAAAAACAAAGATATGAAGAGAAATTATAAATTTTGGGGACTTGTGATCTCTTTTCTGACCTGGCAGCTTTATTTAAAACTCCTGAAAGCGGCGATGTGTCTCCCAGAGTTTCAATTTGGTGACATCTAGTGGTATTTTGTAGAGAATCGCTCACCTTACACTGCTGCCAGGATAAAAGTTTTCAAAGTGCGAACAGCTACGTATGTTTTTGATCCTGATGGGTAAATAATGGGTAAATAATGCTGCCCTGTGGGATGTAAGAAACAAGAAATTTTTCATGGTTAAAACAAAATTAAGTGCTACAGGTTACGTTTTGTTGACTGAGACATTTAAAGTGTAGGACCAGAAACGTTCTGGTATTTTAGTTTGTCACATTAATGCCGTGTGTAGGAATGTTTAGCTTATTTTAGAGTTTAGAAATGTGTTAACATAGAATGTAGAATTATTTTAGAGACACTGACACTGCCCTCAATGTAATAAAGGCCTGACTGAATTTAGGAGTAAATTGTAGGAGACCCCTCCCCCAGTTGAACTGTGAAAGGTTTCAACATTTGTAACTGGATAACTGTGGTCTGGAAGGGAGATGGGTTTTATGACCTCTAGGGAGTCACCTACACCCACAGTGTTTTAACTGTCACGTACACACATCCACACGCACACTCACTCATGTGCACTCACACATGCGTACACAGTCACACACGAGCACTCACATAGACACAGACACAGAGTTTGCAGCACACTGTGGGGGGGTTTTATGATGGGGACGCCTCTATAAAGTTGGCTGTAACTAACAAAGGGGTGAAGATTTTGCAGAGGGACACACCGGCCTCGTCTTCCCTTCTAGAAGTGCATGCTTAAATGAAGATGAATAAAGATGAACAAAGGTTTTGTGAAATAACTACTGAGTTCCGGTGCCGTCTCTGGATGCCTCGACGAATAAAAGAACCGGGGTGAAACTGATTTCGCAACACGTGCCATATCAATTAAGTTAACCGAGTATTTTTCCAATGTCAGCTAAATCATTCCTACAGTTTAAATGAGCCGCCACTGACAGGCGTGGTTGCTGTTGAGAAGCAGGGATTGGTGGGATTTGAACCTGTAAGGTGGGGTTAGGAGAGATGTGCTTACGTGTTGGTGTCATAATCTACGCTGTTCTAGCAGCTCTAACATTGATTAATGCATTTGATAGCATTTAGGCCAAGTTAAACTGAAAGAGATTAAAAGAATGGCTGCACAGTGAAAGGACGGGCAGGCATGTCCCAGTAGCTGTCACATCACGTGAAAACTATCGATTGATCGATACTGGTCTGTCAACAGAACACAAAGCAAACATGAAGTGCTCCCTATGTCACTACCTGATGACGTGCTTGCCTGTGTCAGTCACAGCTGCTTCCTGCACTGCACAACTTGAAATTTCCCAAATGTGCTTGACTGCAGTGATAAACTACAGATAACAGACCATCGAAGCAAAATTCAAATGTCTGGCACAGCAGACGGTAAACAATTTGTCTCTAGAAGCAGATCATGATCGAGTTTGTTCGGACACAGTAAACGTATTAAACCACCTGAAAACACACAACAGCCTGCAATCTAATGAATGCATGAAGGGCAAGAGCAACAATGCAGTGACTGCTAATGTGAATCGTCTCTGAACTTAGATGTCCATAAAAGGTACTGTTACTTCAGTGCAAAGCAAAAGCCTCAAATATAATAACAACACTGTTATCTCAAATAGCATGGCACGAAATTGTATTAAATAAATAAAGTTTTTGGAAATTTGAATTTCAATCACAGCTCACACCCTGTATTTTCAAAGCTCTATAAATGCAAACACATCATTTTGGAGTTGATGCAGCAGTGTTATAAATCTAATCATTGTACGTAGTATCACTAGGAAGAATCAGTGGATGACAAAACACGACATACAGTGTGTTGAAACTTTTGAAAAGTATATTTATTTTTGCCATTGAAATGGGTAGAAAGTATACTTCTAGCAGTGCCAACATTAAATGTGCCTCAGACCATTTAGGAGCTGTAGGTATCAAAATAGAGCAAAAATGCAGTGCAAAAATGGTCCAACATAAACACAGTGAGGTTTGTCCATTCTTCGTAAACTTAACTGAAAACAGCTGAACTGCACCAACTGGAGACATCATGTTCAGTAATGATGGGCAAACTTTAAAGTATTTTGAGCCTCACAAAGAAACATAAAATAAATAATAAGTATTTTCAGCCTCATAAATAGTCAATATTTAACCAAAATAATATTTCCTCCAGTCAGGCCATGTAGATAAATAAAATATGATGGTAGATTAAGTGCTTCAGTGGTCTAAGCCTACGTCACAGAGTCACGTGCGCTTTTTACGTCCAACACAGAAACTGCAGTCGTGGTGCTTTCGTTTGTACTCGGAACTCGGAAATTCTGCCTTGCGAGTAGGAAGATGTAGGTAACCCCAGACTGCAGATGAGCTGCATATGTGTTTATTGGTAATTTGTTTTTGTAGAGGGCTAGCAAAATAACCGTTTTCAAGGTCGTTGCCATATTGGAATCCCCTAACCAGAACGCCGTTTACTCGGGTGTGACATCATTCCCAGGTCCGTGTTCTGATTTCCGAGGTAAGTCGAACGCAACACAAGAAGTAACCAATAACGACCCTATCTAAATCCCAGTAATGATAAACGTGTTCCTGATTTTGGCATAACTAGTTACTGTGCTTGTTGCCACAATAATAAGTGGCTGTTTGTTGATCCTCCAGCCTGGAGGATCAACATTTTACAACATCAGGCTGACACTGATCCTCATCTGCAACGTTGAGGTGCACATAAGCAGGCTCATAATGAGAGAACTGCTGATTTAAACTGCAAATTAGCTGAGTAAACACGTGCAACAGAAAATACAGCAGATACGCATTGTCATTCAGGAGAAATGATCAGAGTGAAGAATGTGGGGTCAAGCTTTCCTTCTCACTGTGAAGGCAAAATGTAAAGGAGTCTTTTTTTCCCCCTCCTTTACCTTCCAACAGTAAGAGAGTTTTATCTGCAGCAGCACGAAGGATGCAGGATGAACAGAAGAGGGCACCGATGCAACACTGAACTGGATGCAGTGAAGGAAACAGCAGGCTATTTATACACTGATACAGAAGTCTTTGTGGTTTATGTCATCCAGTGAGGGAGTTTAGAAGGAAAGCTCAGGAGCAGCGGTTTCCAATTTGTGAGTCCCAACAGCTCTGAGGAATAGCTAATCCTCAGGCATTAAAAAGTCCTATCTCAGAAGTGAAAAAAGATTGAACTTGAAGGGAGTCAGAAAGCCATGGCTTCATTTTAAGGAGTCATAAGGGTTTGATTTGGAAACATAAATTGGCACTAACTGCGGCTGTACACCATATATCCCAACCATGACTGCGGTGATCCCACACTAACCTGATAAGATAAGCATTTTCTGCATACCTTATAAAAAAGTAGCCTTTACTTCCTTTTAATATTATACACCATCAGCCAATTGATGTGAGTTTTTAAAATGCACATGTAGTACATGGTTTATTAGTATTCACTATGACACACAAAAGGAAAATTATCCTAATTTTTTATGAATATTTGAAGCAAGAAAAGCAAAAAACATCAAAGCTTACAGGAGGATGGGAAAAGGCAAAACTTCACCCACTCTTTTGCTCAACCTGTGGTGAGCGGCAAACATAAAGCTGCTCCTTCCATGCTACAGAAATAGCCTGTCCTTCCAAACATGTCCTTTGCAAAAATATTTTCAATCTCTGTTTCCGGAGGTGCCCGCCCTTTGCAAAAGTGCCCAGCTTCTATCCTCACAAAGACAGAAGCACATGAATACACAAATTCACAAAAGGTCAGAGCACGCACACTCTTGCAGAGATGCCCTCACTCTGCCATTTCAATCATCCCAATGTAATAAAACTGTCCACACACACACACACACACACACCCCTCTTTTCCGTTGTCCTCCACCATGAAGAGCAGGTTGGTGCTATCGGTCACGGAAGGTGAAGCGGTCTTTTAGCAAGTTGGAGCCGTCGTGGTTGTAACTGATGCGGTTCTGGTAGATGTCATCCATGGTGAAGCTGCTGATCTGTCGGTAGCGTTGGCTGTTGATGGTGCAGTCGATGGTGTCGTGTCGAGGAGCCTGGATGACGCTGAAGACGATGGATTCCGCCTGGAGGAAGGTCGTGTAATAGGAGGGAAAATGCAGGGAAAGGAAGGACGACTCAATGATATCGCCTGTAAAGTCTCCCTAGGATGAAGCTACATAAAGAAGCAGTGTTGGTTCTGCACAACCAACAAACCAGTAAAATAGTGAGAACTCAAATTCAGGAATCAGCTTCAAAATATCTATAGTGGCGAACCTTAACATTACTTTTGAGTTTTATTCTCTAAAATTGTACAATAGGCTGTAGAAAATTAATTTTCAAGTTTTTACTGAGAATTACAGATTTATTGGATTAACAGTGTTGGATTATCCTTTAAGCTGGCTGCTTAGTTTAGCCAATTTAGGTAATGATCTCAAAATAAACATTCAGAGGTCCAGCTCTTTTCTAAACTGGTAACTTTGGAATGTTTCCAAACATGATGCCAATTACTTCACAAAAATACCAAGCTTCAAAGATATGATCTGTTTCTATTGTGCAGCTCATAACGAGAATCAGATGCTTAAAGAAGGAAAAAGGCAAATAAGCTAATTTAAATTACTTCATACATATTATTAACACTACAATATATGCAGCAGAGGATGGAGAGCAACATTTCATTTAGTTTCGCATTAATTAAAGAAGTATGAGTGTGCTTGCTGAAGAAATCAGTTCTCGAATGCTGTATTTTGACCTCAGTTACACATTTGAAAAGTTTTTTGTTTTGTTTTACTTTAAGACCTTCTGAAGTGCTCAAAGCATCTCTGTTGTAGTTCCCGCCACAGAAGGTGACACCTGATTCTTGTCATGATGTCACGCACATACTGTAATTAAAGCTGTGAAAGATTTGCAGAAAACGTATGTAGCCTGTGTGTTACCTCTGTGTCTGCATCAGTGGCTTTCAGCTCAAACTCAGTGATGGTCTTTCTCACACCCTCCTCATTAGTTTGAATTAGCAAGGCAGATTTATGCATGAGGTGACCGGGACGAGAACCTGCCACTTTTTTGCTGTTATAAAAGCTGTAGAGTTTGTTAGATTTCACATTTCTTTCATATCTTTCAATTTAGTGACATCATTAAGAATTTTTTTAAATTAAGCTAAGTATTTAAGTGATCAGAAAACTTTTCTTTCTTAATTCCTGTCAACAGCTTGTTTTCTGCACCATTTAAGGTTGTTCCCTGCACTTGAGATTAAAGGTCCCTCTTTGGACCCACAAGGACTGTTGACTTATTTCTTGGCCAAAATGGGAACAAAGTTATTTTAAAAACCCAATTAGTCTTTAGGAAGGACAAATAATATTTCAGAGCTTCTGTTGTAATCAGCAGATATCTGCATCAAGACCTCCTTCATGAATAAATTTTAAAATGTGTTAAGCTACCAGGTATTGTTAAAATCTTCTGCCATTCACCTCATTTGTCCCATCGGACACGGTGATGGAGAACTGGGATACTTAATGGATATACATCTGTCCAATTAAGAAGCAGAAACCACTGTGAGTCTATTTCAACCTCGTTAGTTTAATATTAAAGCGACAGCAGGTACAAAACTACAAAACTGTGAAACAGGGAATGGTTTGGCAGACCGTTGCTCTCTTCTGATCCCTCCTGACGGATTTTTGTCTACCTTTGATTTTCTTTGTGTCCATTCTACCAATTCCGGTGGTCACGGGCAAACGCCAGTTCAACAAAGTGAGTAATTTAAGAGATGAATTCTTCTGCGTCTGTTTCCGTTAAACGTGTGATGTCTTATGCTTCATATTTTGTTGTGACATGTGTTTGTAAGCCACCATGGCATTTTCTGGCCACACACTGAGTTTGTTTCCTGAATTTGGCTCTTATCAAATTTACAAGGGGATAAAACTAAACTGAGACTAAAGTTAAACTGGAATAACAATGCTTCTCTTTACTCTGTGTTGCCTCCGAAGTATAAAACCCAGTGGGAAAGGTTTGTTTGCAACAATCCAGCATTACTCAGTGTGAAACTAAAGGTGACTGTCTTAAAAACAAGAACCAGATTTTTCTTTTTGCTTCCCAGGAGTTCTGTTATCCTCGCTTATTTTGGATGCAAAGACCTGATGCAGCCGTTTGTAAGACAACACATTTATGGTTATTCCTGACATACAAAGTGTGCAACAGACACATTACATAGTTATCTATGATGTGCATTAATGAGGAAAAGGACAAAACTTCTTCTGAATTTAGACTTTCATTGATTTCCAGCTGTGATATTTCATTTCCCAACATTTTCACATAGAACAGTTTAACAGGTAGAATTAGAGGAAAAGCGACTGGAAGAAATGCAAAATGAAAATCTCATGAACAGAGAGAAGATTAAGATCCTGACGGAAGAAAATGAGAGAAAGAGCGGTGAATTAAGTA
Source organism: Mchenga conophoros (assembly GCF_057382185.1). Lineage (NCBI taxonomy): Eukaryota > Metazoa > Chordata > Actinopteri > Cichliformes > Cichlidae > Mchenga > Mchenga conophoros. The sequence continues at coordinate 18,715,251 of NC_140530.1, forward strand.
GAAAAATTATCCTACCAGCTTCAAGAAAAAGAGGGTATTATTAAGGAGAAACAATGGGCTCTCCAGGATAAGAATCAAGAGCTCCTAGAAAAGATTGATGAAGCTTTGGAAAAAATTAAAGATCTGCTCCAAAAGGAGAGAAAAGAGAGCATAAAAGAGGAAAATATGGTCAAGAAGAATCAGGAGCTCCAAGAAAAGCTTGACGAAGCTCTAGAGAAACTTAAGGAAATTCACCAAGACAAGAAACAACAGCCTATAGAGCAGAGAGACCTGCAGAGCAAACTCCAAGGCATGGAGGAAAAATACAAAGCGCTGCAGGTGAAGCATGATAAAACTCTGCACAAAAATCAACAGTTGCTTCAAGACAAGAAGCAAATGGAAATGAAACAGAAAGCAACGGACTCCAAGCTTGAAGAGATGGAGGAAAAACACAGAGGGCTCCAAATAAGGTTAGATAAAACAGTGCACAGAAAGAAATTGTTTATCCAAGAGAGAGAGCAACAGGAAATGCTCAAGAAAGAAATGGACTGCAAACTTGAAGTCTTGGAAGAAAAATACAAAATGCTCCAAATAACTCTGAGGAAACACAGCAGAAAAATAAAGAGTTGCTTCACTAGAAAGCCCAACAGAAAATACAAAAGGAAGAAATTGATTGCAAGCTGAGGAACATTGAGAAACACAACGAAGGCTTGCAAGTAATTCTTGATGAAGCTCTGAAAAGAAATAAAGAGATCCTCCAAGACAAGAAACAACAGTCCACAGAGCAGAGAGACATGCAGAGAAAACTCCAAGGCGTGGAGGAAAAATGCAAAATGCTCCAAATAACTCTTGAGGAAACACTGCTCAAAAATAAAGAGTTGCTTCACGAGAAAGACCAACAGAAAATACAACAGGAAGAAATGGATTGCAAGCTGAGGAACATTGAGAAACACAACGAAGGCTTGCAAGTAGGGCTGGGCCATATTATACCGTTCACGGTAATACCGGTATAATGTTAGGCAACGATAGGAAAATGAAATATCGCGATAGAATATGAGTAAAACGCGCATGCGCAGTGCCGTTGTTTTCATACGCACATGGCCGATTGTTGAGTGAAACAGATGAACCAGAATTGGTTTGTAAAAATGGTTTAACTTCCGTGATGTGGAACTGGTTTGGTGTTTGTCCGTCAGATACACAACAAAGCACATTTTTTTGCAGAACATGCAAGCGGCTGTCGTTATTGTCGTATTTGTCGGACTAAGATGCTCTTAAATCTGGGAGTAATCTGGGTCCTAAACTCCGTATGCTTCAGGTCAAACAACACTGCAGCATCACTGAGAGTTAAAAACTGTCTAAATTCTTTCATCTTTAATAAAACGATCAGCATTGCTGCTTTACCAGGTGTAACTATGAAGTTTAACTTCCAGGCATCCATGAAAACAAAATTTATTACATTTAACGGAGTTAGAAGTTAGCAGGAAGCTAGCGGAAGTTAGCTCGCTAGTTTCGCTAGTTACCTAAGCATGATATAGCATGTTCTGACTGAGAGATTTCTGAAAAAATTAAAACGTACAGCTCTGCTATCACTTACAGCATAAATGAAGACAGGAAACTAAACAGCAGTGACGTTTGTAGGGTTACTGAAGTTGGGCTAGCTGGTATATAATGATGTGCTACGTGATCGCTAGCGACACAGCTATGTTAGCATAACATAAACAGTGAAGCTGGAGGACGAACACTAACACTTTCCCACTTATAAAAGTTAACGTTAAGGTTCCTGATAGTTGGAGACAAATTCAGTCGCATGGCAGGATGCTGTAAACGGACCAAACTTCAGTCAGGAGAACAACTGAGATAATCAATCCACAATATGAGGTCAGTCATTAATATACTGCAACAACATGGGAATAGAGCAGCTGCCAGAGAATTCAACATTAATGAATCAATGGTACAGAAGTGGAGGAAGCAAGAAGAATGAGTTTAATAAAGTTTGATTTATCTGACTGCTTTGTTTCGCTTAATGTGCCTTATAATCCCGTGCACCTTATGGTCCGAAAAATACGTACTGCACACTGCCGTTTAATGTTGCAAAGCACCTCTTTTTAACTTCAGTGGATATTATACATGGTTATGCTCAGGATATGTCAGCCCATTTCTACTGGAAATGCCTTTTGGTTAAACTTTCAGCAAGAAATTTGCATTTGCACTGTTACATTTTTATAAAGCTTTAATGTACATAAAAACCAGCTTCTTGTTTAAGTGAAAATAAATGGAAGGTTGTCTTTTTGCGCTAGTAATGTTGTGGAGTTGTATTTTGTCTCGCATCAATTATATTGTCAGTTATATCGTTATCGCAAATTTTCAAATATATATCGTGATAAATATTTTTGGCCATATCGCCCTGCTCTACTGGGAAGTTGAGTATATTGGATGTTTAATGGTAGAAACAGACTTTTTAGACTTCTAGAGACTGACTGATGTGAGTTTAAATCAAATCTGAATCCGATGTGCTTATCTTCCTAGTTGTGGTCTGCACAGATGTCAGGTTTTTAAAACGAATTAAAGGGCAATAGTGTGATCTTTTGTATTTATTTATTTATTTCCTTTTCTTTGTCCTTCTTTTAAGAAATTTGTATTGAAATAAAAAAAAGAGCAAGGGCTTTTATTTTGTCCTGATGAAAACCACTTTACTATACTTGACATAATTCTTTTTTATTTACACAGATATGCAGATATACTACATGTGTAACATTCATTTCATTGTTTAAATATTTAATAATAAAGTACATGAATAACTTGAGCTTATTATATATCATAGTAAAGTATATTTCCTATTAACTGGGCAGGTCATTCTCTTCCTCTTGACAACGCTGTCTTTAAAGAAAAATATATAATTCTCTATATTCTCTATAGAGAATATATCTATATATTAGGGGTGCAACTATACTCGTATCGATATTGAACCGTTCGATACAGTGCTTTCGGTTCGGTACGCATATGTACAAGGCTGGACTGGGACAAAAAATCGGCCCGGGCATTTTGACTAGAGACCGGCCCACCAGGATAAAGATTGAAAATGTGACGTCATTCAGGGGTAAAACCGCAAAGGATTCTGGGAACTTGTGGCAAGAGGTACTAGCACACGCAGGCTTTCAATTGAACTCAGTTACACAGCGATAAAAAGAAACCCAAAAAATGGCAAGAAGCTGTTGTATTATTAACTGCAATAGCTGGTCGCATGACAGCCATGGGAAGCCGACGGGTAAAGAGATCTTTTTTTTTTTATCGGATTATGTCATTGAAGAGAAATTTTTTAAGCCATGTTTCCGAAGTAAGAGCCGACGGATGGTCTGGATATACCAAATATAACGTCTCAGAACACTCCAGCTCACATGTTAGTCTGCTCCAAGCATTCCCACAAAGGTCAGAGTTTTGTAGTAGTTAATATGTCATTTTTCTTAACATAATTGGTGATATAGGTTACAAGCAAGTCTGGCGCTGAACAGAAATTGTCGCGCTATGCTCCTTTATTTATTGTGCATAAATAGTGAATTGTCCTGACACAATATTGTGTTTTGCTTCTGTTATTACCATGGTACATTGACAAAAACATATACTTTTATTCACAGGATAAAACAGTTGTTTTGTATCACTAATTGTCCAGTGCGATTAAAACATACAATATTATTGTCACTGCTACATTTCTGTGATGCTACCAGAAATTATTTCCACTACTAATTAATTACGGTTGAGCTCAAAAGTTATATTAATAAACGGTTAACGAATGTGTATTTATGACGACGATTTGTGAGACTGGTAAACTTACCTTTGTTTGTACGATGGTCTTTCGTTCTACACGGTGCATTTCAAGGTCCTGTACCCATCCGTTGGTAAACTGTACCTGGTCTTGTTGCTGTGACCTGAAGTTACTAAACTTCATGAGTGTATGCACTCACTCCAAGAACCGTATAATTATAAATCTGCGCGTGGTGAAAGTTGGGCAGCACGCTAAGGTCTTTTGTCCACTCTGTGTGCTCGTAAGGGTCTGACCCATTCAATTCAATTCAATTCAATTTTATTTATATAGCGCCAAATCACAACAAAAGTCGCCTCAAGGCGCTTCATAGATACAGAGAAAAACCCAACAATCATATGACCCCCTATGAGCAAGCACTTTGGCGACAGTGGGAAGGAAAAACTCCCTTTTAACAGGAAGAAACCTCCGGCAGAACCAGGCTCAGGGAGGGGCGGCCATCTGCTGCGACCGGTTGGGGTGAGAGAAGGAAGACAGGATAAAGACATGCTGTGGAAGAGAGACAGAGGTTAATAACAGATATGATATGTGCGTCCATTCACTCCTTTGATTTTTTCCTCGTATCTTTTCTTTGTCTTTTCGTCAAGTCTGTCTTTGTACGGACCGGCATTGTTCTCCTTTTGTTTTGTACATTCCTTTTTTGTGCGGCAAAGAAAAAACAAGAAGGTATTGGAACCGGGGATAGTGATGTGCGGATCGATCCTGAAATATCGATTCCTCCGATACCAATCATTTATGTTCTAGAATCGATTCTCACGTTAAAATATCGATGTTTTAGTAATATAGGGTGAATTTGTAGTTTATCATTAACAGGAACACAGTGGAAAGAAACTATAACATTCGGATTGTCTACATTCAAAGGAACTACTTCCTCTTCCGCCTTTCATTGTCATGTGCGAAATACGGCTGTATAAATGCCTCGCAGCCCCTTGGCGCGCGCACTCACAAAAATGGCTATGCGTAATTGTGCGGACGTATTTTACCTCCAAACAGCTGAGATGTGGTTTGCGATACATGTGGCAAAAAAGTGAGGTGTTTTGGCTATCCGGTTGTTCAGTCTGACGTCACTAGCAGTGTCTGGGTCTAAACTCCGCTGCAGGTCCATATATCAAACGATCACTATGGCATTACTGAGAGTTGAAAAACTGTCTAAAGTCTTTCATCTTTAATAAAATGATCAGCGTTCTGCTCTACCAGGTGTAACAATTGAGTTTAACATCCAGGCATCCATGAAAACGGACATTTATGACATTTAACGGAGTTGGAAGTTAGCAGGAAGTTAGCTCGGTAGCTTCTATCTAAATACAATATAGCATGTCCTGACTGCAGGGTTTTGGAAACAAATTAAAACGTACAGCTCTGTTATCACTTCCAACATAAATGAAGACAGAAAACGAAACAGCAGTGATGTTTGTAGGGTCACTGAAGTTGGGCTAGCTGGTATATAATGATGTGCTACGTGACCGCTAGCGACACAGCTATGTTAGCATAATATGAACAAGCTAACTTTTTTTCCACTCAATAAAAGTTAACGTGAGTGTTCTCGGTGGTCAGGAACAAATGTAATCGCATGGCAGGGTGCTGTAAAAGGACCAAACTTCAGCCAGGAGAACAACAGAGATAATCCATCCACAATACGAGGTTAGTCAGTCATATACTGCTGCATGGGCTGGGCTGTAGTTACATCCTAAGGTTTTAAAAACTGAGCTTAAATAAATGATTAGCGGTAATAAAAGCAGAGGGAGGTCAGCAGTGATCACTGACTGTTTTAGGAGCTTTTTGAGATCAAATATAAGAAAATACATAACATTAAACATGTTAACAACACAAAAGCCATATTAAACGCAGACTACTTTAGACCCGGAAGTAGGATTCATCGCGTCATCACTGAACAACCGGATACTTGCCAACCTTGAGACCTCAGAATTAGGGAGACATTCAAAGGGGCTGTTGGGGGGTGATAAATACATTTTGCAGTGTTTATTTATCGGATAAAATACGTTAAATGTCACCGTTATTATTGGCGGGCCCGGAAACAGCGGGGGTGTCCAAATTCAGAGGCTGTTTCCACCTGAGGACCCAGCCTTCGCGGTCTAAAGAAAGCCGGGTAGTACGTCACGAGCTCCCTCGGTGGAGTGAAACTCTCCCGTCTGCTCCTTGCTATCTAAAATATAACCGGGCGCTGGCGTAAACTCTGGACCGTCTCACACTTTGTTTAATTAGTCTTCTGTTTGATGTTTATTCAGCTGTGTGAAAACCCCGGAGGAACCCTCCTGAGGGATTAATAAAGTTAAATTTAATTTACTTTAATCTAATCTAATCTAATAACTTTAATCTCAGCCAAACCAATTTACTCACCAACAAATAAAACACTGAAAAAGCCAAACAATAACATTTTTAAGTTATCAAAGTGACTTATATATCATGTTTAACCTGAGTAGTGAAAGACCGCGGGTGTTTGAAAACGATGTGTCGGTTGGCTCAGATATTTGAAGTTTACACAGCTACATTCTCACCTGAAAATATCTTAAAAGTTTTTTTGCAACCCAGAAAGAGAAGTAAGAGTAATATTAAAACGAAGTCGCTGCCGCCATTGTTGGAAACTGGAATTGGCTGGGCCGCGCTTTGAATTCTGCGATATGGTTTTTCAATTTTGTTGTCGAGGTGGAAAATCGGGAGAAATTCGGGAGAATGGTGGCTCCGGGAGATTTTCGGGGGGGGGCACTGAAATTTGGGATTCTCCCGGAAAAATCAGGAGGGTTGGCATGTATGGTTGTGGCAACATCACTAACCTTGTCAAACACCTCAGAGTAAATCATATCACAGAATATGACGAGCGTATGTTGAGGCGAACTGAAGAGGAGGACCGGGACAGGTGCTGCTAGGGCGAGACAGACGTCTCTCACGGAATCCTTTAGTGATGCAGGCAGGCAAGGTGTTCAAATAGGCACTTCAGTTTTTTTCATTTCTATATGATGAACTCTGCACTATTAAGTGATAAGAACAAGTAATCTGATGTCCTGTAATCATTATGACGCTATAATTTGAGATACAATAAATAAAATAAGTTTTTGTACAGAGTATCGGTATCGGATCAGTATCGTCGATACCACCCTGAATATTACTTGGTATCGGATCGGAAAGAAAATCAGTGGTATCGCACATCACTAACCGGGGAATGAACGTTTTGCGATGCCGCAAATGCTTGCATTTGATACGGTACTTGAATTGTTTTGCCACGAGTTCCCGGCATGCAATGCGCGAAAATCACGTGATTGCTAAACAAGGGGGCGGGTGCATTCGGCCTCCTCGGCTGTAATTGGTCCAGCCCAGAGTCGATCATGACCAATTGGCCAATCCAACACCTTTCATTATATATACACCCTAAAAAAAAAAAAAAAAAAATCCATCGGCCCATAAAAACAAAAAATCGCCAGCGGCCCACCGGGCAAATGCCCGGTATGCCCGATGGCCAGTCCAGCTATGCATATGTATCGAATAATACAACATTTTAAAATTTATTTTATCAACTTTCTTTCTGACGATGCTGTCTGTGTTGTCCTGGATGGCCGCTAACTTTCTGCTTCTTAATTCAGATAAAACTGAGGTTATTGTACTTGGCCCTGAAAATCTTAGAAATATGGTATCTAACCATCTCTAAAATTAGAAATATCCTGTCTCAGAGTGACGCTGAAAAACTAGCTTTGCATTGATTACTTCCAGGCTGGACTACTGTAGATGATTATTATCGGGAAGTCCTAAAACTCCCTGAAAAGCCTTTAATTAATCCAAAATGCTGCAGCAAGCGTACTGACAGGGACTAGAAAGAGAGAGCATATTTCTCCTGTGTTGGCTTCCCTTCATTGGCTCTCTGTTAAATCCAGAATTGGATTCAAAATCCTGCTCCTCACATACAAGGTGAAGTGCACTCATGTTGTGTGACGGCTGTGTGCGGACAGGAATAGGACCCAAGGTGCAGACTCCAGAGACAAACTTAAACCAAAACAGCTTTAATGCTGAATTCAAACATAACATAACTGGAAAAAAATCAAATAAACTAACACCGGTGGACTGACAAAACACACAGCAAAATAAACGGTAGATCGCAACACTGACAAACTGAAACACAGGGCTTAAATACATAGAGGGAGCAATCAGGGAATGGGCAACAGGAGGGAAACACAGCTGGGGCAAATCAGGCCTAACGAGACAAAGGAGAAGCAAAACCAAACACATTAACATGAGACATGGACTTTCAAAGTAAAACAGGAAACCCAAAACACAGACTGAACAAAAGACACAGACTCACATGCAAGCACTACAACAGAGGGAACAGAGACGTGGGACCAGGACAGACACAGACACTGACTGGATGTGGGGATACAGCAGACAGGGGAGACAGCAACTAAGTAACACAGACAGAAAACCAGAACACTAAAACTCTAACCAACCCCACCCAGAGAACCTAAACTAAGAATGATCCTAAAACCCATAAAGCAAAGCTAGAATATAATGAAATAACAAAATCAAAGAACCAAAAACACAAAACACTGGGTCAACGACCCAGGGACCCTAACAACTCATGCACACAGGTACACACACTATCTTGGGCTGCCTCTAAAAATATCTTGTATTATCAGTACTGTGAGCTGTTCAGTAACATTGCCACTGTTATTTATGCATATGTTGGTTTTTGCTGTGGTTTCTCTGCTGTTTTCTTTTTCTTTTTTTCTCAATAGGTGCAGAAGCATTTCTCCTCTTTCAGCCTTTCAGTCATATTCTCTAATGAAATATGACTATCAAGTGGACCATAATAGTACCTTATATACACTTGTTACAACCAAGGTATACAAGGTATAACCAAGACCACAGAGGGTGCCACTCGTGTCTGCTAAAAACAGACAGCTGAGTCTACAATTCCCAAGGGATCAGCAAAATTAGACAGTAGAAGACTGGAAAGTGTTGCGTTGTCTGACATGTCTTCCTGCTGTAAAATTTGGGTAGTAGGGTCAGAATTTGTCTTCCTGCCAAGTATAATGCTGGTGTTCACATTAGACACTAGACAGCAGACAGGTCAGTAGTCACTGTAAAATCTAATTAGTTTGCAGAACTAAAAAAAAACTATGCAAACTCGTTGCCTTGAAAAAATTGAGTAAAGCTTACTTAAGACGGCTAATTTAGGGCAACTTATTGATTTTGAGTATGCATTGTGTACTCGGTGACCTTTAGCTTGCCAAATCAAAATATGCTAGCTTCAAAAGGAATTTAAATCCAATTGTCCACTATAAAATATTATTGTATTAAAGCAATTCAAAACTGCCTAATTTTTTGTTCCTTGTTTCATCATTTTGAACATTTTCAATATAAATGTTCAAAATCGTGTTGAAAATTTGTCGATCAAATATAACACTGCAGGGCAGGCTATAACACAGGCTACAACAATAACACTACAATATTTTATGTGTTTCTCAAAGGTTAAAAGCCCAAAGGCTAAACAGCAATTTTGTAGTTCTTTCCAGATTTTAAATTAAAATAAATCTGGTTGAGAAAATATGCACATAATATGGGCACAAAATATGCACTTATGCAATATAAGTTCTATTTTTTTGGGGGGGGGGCATGAACCCTCATGTGTACTTTTGGGGTAGGAAAATCAAACATTTATATGTCATCAGGCATCCCAAGAAAAATCCAAACCAGTGTTTGTTGCAGAAGTAGTTTTATTTGTAAGTGAACTTCATTTCAAGGCATCAATTTTTCCAGGCTTTAAATCAAGGTTGCACTGTCAGTTAGTGTTGCATTTGAGCATGTGCTCTCCACATGATGAGAGATACCGAAATGTGTGAGCTATTCTGGGTTATCTCACATAAACCCTGTGAAATACAGCATCTGGTCATTCAGGTGGAAAAATCAGAGAGGGTCCCATAATAATGCATAAATGTACTTCAGATTACTTTGATGGAAATGACATTATTTTTCAAGGCAAATTCCATATACAAAAACAGCTTATGACATATATGTTATGAGCTTTGATGTTTTTTATGTGTTAAAGCTCTGTGTGATAACCAAATGTAGTTTCCATTGAAGAGAAAAAAAACTGGAGATGTTTATCCTTAAAAAGATTGATACATATTTTTTTTTAAATGTGATTCAAATATAACTTCAATCATATAAATACATAATTAATTAAGATAACACCTCAAAAAGCACACTGGTGTGTTTTGCATAAAAGGTGCAATTGTGATGAAGTGACATGACTTATGGGTCTGGGCAATGTGAGTGCTGCTTTCGGATTGTTCGAGTGAATTTGTAATTTATTATTTTCTTTTAACTGCACACACACTTGAACAACATAAAGGCTGTGTGCTCCTTTGTGGTATGCCTGGCATTCCTGATAGCACACAACTCACAACAATAACACAAAAGACTGCTTTCAAACAAGGTCTCACGGCTGGTGTGTTGGTGTATGCCGGCATGGACTGGTCCCAGCACCACACTCCATAAGGGAAGAAAACTTTAATAATCAATGCACAGCAGCTGTACTAACCAGCTCCACCTGGCACTGCTCTCTGAACTCCCTCAGCCACCTCTCTTTATGCAGCTGGGGAAAACTACAGCTCACTACCACACAGGCTCACTGGCTGACTTAGGTTGGGGAACCAGCCTGTTTTGTTGTTGCAGTTGCAAGCTTCAAATAACAGCAAAACTCACAAGGTGTGTAATGTGTAATGCACCAGTCGTAGTGACAGTGTGACTTGAGATAGTGAGCTCCAACTCATCACATGCTGACGCTTCTTTACACATCATTTTTCAACATGCGGGACAAATGTTTCAAAGAAATGTTGGCAAGCCAAGGCAATTTTTAAAAAAAATTAACCAAGCAGTTTTCTTGCTTTCTTCAGATACAAAAGTAATCACTGAGTGACAATAAAGTGGAAAGCATCAGCTCTTAATTTGTCATTTAAAACACCATCTCTCACTCTTATTTTTATTGAGCATCATTTGCTAACAGGGTAATTTGTTCCAATGTTGCAACAGTTGGTGTTTCAATCCAAAGGACACTTTTTTTTGGACTGACATGAATCTACAGAGCCGTGAAGCTAGATCCAGCATGAAGCCAGTGGCTGGACTCCTTCATGCAGTGAAGTCACTGCAGTTTGACATGGTCTCAACAGAGGGTGGTACTAGTTTTCATCCTGCATACTAGTACTGCAGAACATTGGTCATCAACCAGATTGGCAGGCATACATTTATGTTATCCATCCATCCATCCATCCATCCATCCATCAGGAACAATAGGTCAGGAGGAGACTGCGAGTGGTTAACCCCAGGAGAGCCTGAAGGCCTCCACTATCATTCCCGTCCCCCCAAAAACTGGTATAGACAGCCTCGATGACTACAGACCTATAAACCTCACGTCTACAGTCATGTAGTGCTTTGAGCGGATAGTGTCAGTGTCAGCACATCAGAGACGATCTACCCTACCCCCTCGACCCCTACCAGTTTGCTTACAGAACAAATCAGTCCACGGAGGATGCCATCACCATCACCCTTCACACAGTGCTGAGCCTTCTCGAGAACAGGGAGAGCTATGTGGAGACAGTCTTTGTGGACTATAGCTCAGTGTTCAACACCATAATCCCAGACATCCTCACCAAAAAACTGGACCATCTTCATATTCCCCCTGTCACCTGCTCCTGGATCAAAGACTTCTTCACCAACCAGCCTCAATCAGGCCTACTCAGTCCCCACCTTTCCCCTCCCCTGATACTCAATACCAGATCTACTGCACACTTATGAGTGCACACCAACCCACCCAACAAATGCTCTTTACATCACCGTGGTTTGGCTCATCTCTGATGGAGATGGGGCAGTGACAGGGCGGAGGTAGAACATGTCCCACTGGTGCTCAGAAAATAACCTGAAACTGAACATCCTTAAAACAAAAGAGCTCAGGAGGCACAGGAAGATCCACTCCCCAATTATTATAAATTGAAAACGGGTGGAATCTGTCTCCAACTTCAGATTTCTGGGCACCCACATGTCCACCGATCTCACCTAAACCCACAACACCAAGCCACAGCAGTGGCTGCACTTCCTTCGTGCCCTGAGAAAGAACAATCTGGACCAGAAGCTGCTGCTGGCCTTCTACACCTCCTCAGTGGAGAGTGTGCTCTCCTACTGCCTGGGTGTTTGGTACACAGGGCTCACAACTGAGAGCAGGTTGCACAGAGAGTAATTAACATGGGGGCACACCAAGTTGTTCACAAGCCAGCCAAGATAGAATTGCTCCAGCGACTTATGGGTGTGCCACAGAAAGCCATCCTAATCAGGTGCCCAAACCACCTCAACCACCACCATGCTGCAGCCCATCAGAATCAACACGAAGTGTGTGGAAAACGTGTCCAGCTTCAAGTTCCTGGGTGTGCATATAGACACAGACCTCCAATGAAGCTCAAACACCTCTGCAGTAGTGAAGAAGCTCCGACAGCGTCTCCATTTTCTGAAAATCTTCAGAAAAATGGACCTGAAGAGGGAGCTGCTGATCGTCTCGATTGAAAGTGTGCTGGTATACGGCATCTGTGTGTGGTTCTCCAGCTGCACCACGGCACACAAAAAGGCACTTCAGCGGGTGATTAATATGGGCCAAAAAAATCATTGGCCATCCTCTTACCTCCCTGAAGCAGCTGTACAGCACTCGCTGTCTCAGGAAGGCACACAGCATCCTACGGGACTGTACACAGCCAGGACACTGGGTGTTTAAGCTGCTGCCATCTGGCAGGAGACTCAAGGACAGCTTTTACAACAGGGCAATAGCCCTAATCAGTATTTTTTTTTTTAATTTTTTAATATAATAATATTAATGTGCAATAAACATTCACTCATTCTTTTATTTATTAAGCCATTCCTATTTTTTGCTCATACTTTTCTTGCACTTTTAAAAAAAATGAAAAGTTACTGTGTTTTTTTGTGTTTTCTTGCTTTTAGTTGCGCTTGGTGCTGACGTTGGACAGTTTCCAATTTTGTTGTACTATTGTACTAGGTATGAATGGGCAATGGCAATAAAGAGTTATCTTAACTGCCTAATTTCAATGTGGAGAAGCAATGGCTCTACTCTGCACCATTGTGAACGTGAAGCATTTAATCTCCTAGTTTAAATTTCTATAAGTCCCACTTTTTTAATGGCGTAGTTAGCATTCATGTGAATTGAATGCAGTTTTCCTCTCAAGTTCAGGACATGATGCTGAAGTTTCCTTCAAGCACCTTGAGAACTTCTCTATAAGAACAAAAATCCAGTGGAGGCCTGGAGCTCCAGCTGTGGGGAGGTGAGGGCACTTTAGTTTAGGGGTGCCACAGTCCCCCCTGCCATATCCCCTTGGAGCTCAACCACCTCTAAAGGTGCTGTCAGTTCATTACCGACTGTGTCATCAGCTGCTGACATACATATGTGTGCTGCTACTAGTGGGTTCCCATCATCAGGTTAACAATGCTATTGTTTTCTCATTTTAAAAGCTGTGCCCTTCACTGTGGTTGGGTGTATTTAGCACTTGGGATTACCCAAACAACAATAACCACAGACTCTTCTTTAAAAACGTGATGCAATTGCTGCCATGTTGATGCCTGCTGGTGTGGTCAAAATGTATGTGTGGCCATCATGTTCCAACAAGTGACTACTTGAGAGAATTAAAGCTGAGTAACCTGTGCATAGGTGCTCTGTCACTTAACTCCACCTCCAATGGTCCCTGAACCAGTATGCCCTACCTCTCTGATGGTAGTTGGGCAAAAACCACACCCCACTTTGACATAAAGGAAAGGCCATAACAGTTAGTACACCCAGATATCAGGCTGCTGCTAAGCAAAGATGAAGCTCCTTGCTGTCCTTGTACTCTGTTTGACCCTGGGTTTCAGCAGTAAGTCATTTATTTTTTAACCCATCTTTGCATTTTTATTATGATCATATTACAGGCAGAACAAGGATGTCAGTGTGTTTATAACACCAGTCTGTCCGGTTTGTTTCCAGATACGCTGGACTCATGTCAGGGACGATGTGGTTATGGAACAGATAGCAATTACTCGTGCCAGTGCAACCCAGCGTGTGAACGCTACAATGACTGCTGCTCAGACTACGCTGCATTATGTAAAGGTACGTGACAGAAGTACAATCTTGATGATATTTGATACCAAAAACATGTGCATTTGCCATTATTAGAGTTTGTGGTAAGCTATTAGTATCAGTATTTATTTTCTTGTAAGGGCAGGTGTGGTGAGAGTTACAACTGTAACTCCCTGTGCCCCCAGTACAACAACTGCTGCAATGACTACACCGAACTCTGTTACAGTAAGACCAAAATATGTGTCGTGAGTAGCTGACCCCACCTCACGTGCCAGATGGTGTCTCTACACTACTAGCTGTTTAGTTTGTGTTCTACAAAATCTTCCACTACCACCCCCCCTGGTTGCTTTCACACGGCTAACGAGTTCCAACAAGCAGCAAGACAGCGGGCTGTGGGGTCCTGTGTCCCAAAATCTGAATTTCTCAATCTGTCCTCTATGTCAGTAACATCATAGCTGAATCACTAATTCCAGCTTTAGGCAATTAACCTTATTTTGTATATTGCATTTAAGGGGATAATTTTGTTCATTAATTTGGGAGTTTTAGTTTCTAGTTAGATTTTAGTTTAAAATGACTATATATATATATATATATATATACACACACACACACACACACAACAAATTAATGCGACGAACTGAGATCAAAGCTGTGTTTCAAAATGATTTTAATTTGTGGGGCTCTTTGAATTGATGAGTTCAACCAAAAGTGGGTACTCTGCTACTTTTATTAATTAATTTAATTCATTATCTGTCATAGATAAATAAATAAATAGCTAATTTTATATCTGAACCTCTCTCATAATTCATCTCAGCGCCCTTTTATTTATCTTGGAGTGTCCAGCCTTTAGGTTGGGGACCTCTGGACTAAGCAACAAACTTCATGTAAATTACTTAAATGTAACTGTGCTTTGACCACTTATATTTTAGAGTAAATTTTCTTTTATAAATTAATACATTCAGAGTCATGAAGATTTTTATCATCTAGATGCATAATGAGAACTAATTTTCTTAATTTCTTTCTTTTGACGTATTATAGTTGTAATGTAGTATTTTTATATTGTGCCACAGATCCATATTGTGCTTTTGCTACTTTTTCTTACCTACAATAATCTAAACACTTTTTATTGGCTTGTGTGTCAGCAACTCATGGGCAAAGCTTTTTTTTTTTTAGTATATGTCCAGCAGGTGTCATTGTTGGGCTAGTCCATATAATGAACGGAGATTAAAAGGGTTCAGTTTGTTCATTCCCTAACTGCATCTGTTGCCTCTATGTTGAGTATAACCCAGTGGTGGAAGATGTATTTTGATACATGAAAGCAGCAATACTAGAGTATAAAGATACTCCAGCTTTCATTGTGGAAAGTTGATGTTTTATGGTTTGTGTGGTGATCTAAACAGCGGTTTAAATGTGATCTCTGACTCAAGCAGAGTTAAGTTGGACTATTTCACATACTGTTTTTAACGTGACTTATTTACATTCCTGTTATCTGTACTCTGACATCTCCAGTAACACACATATGTGCATGTATTTTGTAGATGCGGGTGGTACCGTAACTGATGCAGAGATCAAGTCTATCTCTGAGAGACTTTATTCTCTGGACTCAAACAAGGCTTCAGCCTCAGACTTGGTCATTGACCCTCAGGCTCTGGTGGCCGACTCTCAGACCAGCTCTGAGACAGATCGCTCCTCAAAGCCGTGAGAAAAGCCGTTTTATCAGCACAGCAATCTCTCGCTACATAGCAGTTTTTCTATGTCCTAAATCTTTTTTTTTCTGCTTTCAGCTTGTTCAGCTACCTGAATGAGAATGCTCTCTTCTCCAAGCCCACCTACGCTGCTCTGCTGTCTGTGCTGGACAACTACAACAGGATGACTGGACAGGCAGAGAACTTCAGCTCTCAGCAGCTGGCTGAGCAGGACAAGTTTGTCAGGGAAACTATGTCCAACACTCAGCTGGGACGGGAGCTGTTTGCTTTTCTCTACAACAAGGGTAAAACATTTCTATGCATGATATTTCACCTTCACGCATCCTCAGCAATACTTGAAGGTCGGGTACGGTTATCCTCGTGTGTTTTCAATGTCTGTGTTTATATCTTAAGGCATTTACAAATCAGAGGAAGACTTCATTCAGGACCTGAAGATGATGTGGTTTGGTCTGTACTCTCGCAACAACAACCAGCTGGACTCCAGCGGCTTTGAGCACATCTTTGCAGGTTTGGACAGAGCAGATTTCTTTTGAACATCTTATTTATTTGAAAACATATTCTCTTTTTTGTACTATTTTAAAACCACATTCTCTAACAGGAGAGATCAAGGGAGGAAAGGTTTCCGGTTTCCACAACTGGATCCGGTTTTATCTTCTTGAAAAAAGTGGAAAGCTAAACTACTACAGCCACAGCTTCAATGGGCCTGTAAGCACTGATGATAAAAATCCTAAAATACTCTTTTAATTTACAAAGGGCGCTGCATTCATTTTTTTCTTTCTTGCTTCAGTGGACTACATTTCCTGATGTCTTGGGGATGCAGTTCATGTGGGACAGCTACTACAAGCAGGTTGGCTCTGCGGTCATTGGCTGCAGCCCGGAATTTGACTTTGCCATTTACAGCCTCTGCTACATCACTCGTCCTGGAAAACAGTGAGTAAATGTTCACATCCTGTGACGCCTTATTGAACGTGGATCTGTTCTCATTTCTGCTGTCTATCATCATCCTTAGGTGTCATCTAAGTGTGGGAGGGAAAACGCTCATTATTCAGACTTACACCTGGGATAATTCCTCCTATGGAAATGGGAAGAAGTTCATTGGCTCGGCCTATCCCGCATCCCCTTAAGGACTGACATTTCCCCCTAAACAATAAACAAATTGCAGAGCTGCCTGCAAGTGTTTCATTGCACTCATTATATAATTGTTTTGAAATCATTTTCCCAATAGTAGCATTTAAGTTCAAGTTCCCGAATTGAAAGATGTAATGTGATGTAAATTTGTCACAACCTTCCCTCCTGTATTAAAACAATACAGAGCAATAAATTAAAAAATACTTTATCTCCTAATGATGGTTTCTTTCTGATTATCTAGTTGCATAAACAAAACTGTAAACCAGCAATTAATCTGCAGTGAAACCTTTCAGAGAAGTCTCTCGGAGCATGAGAATGTGGCGATCTCCCAGGGGCACGATCAAGCTGTGCCTAATGGGGCAAAAAATGGGCGTTTACACACCGTGAGCGGGCACAACGCTGACACTAACCGTTCAGTCATAAGAGCGTGTGCACACTTGACACAATTGCTTATTGTCTTATGTAAGAGCAAAACAAAAAAACAGAAAACAAAATGCAGTCTTTTGCAGTATGAACTATAGAAACAAAGAGACATTAACAGATCTTGTTCTGCTTGACCTGCTCTGAACAGTAACCACCAGCTAAACCTGTTCTTATCAGCTGTCCATAAAGCTGCCAGTGTGTATAACTCCCCAGTGTGTGGGGTTAAGAATGTGTGTGTGTGTGTGTGTGTGTGTGTGTGTGTGTGTGTGTGTGTGTGTGCTTGTGCGTTTCTGCCTTTATAAATGGATGTGTATGTGTGTGTCCAGCTGGTATGGGGGTTGATTTTACTCTTTCACTCATCTAGGGTGACTAACAGGATAAATTCTGGTCTGCCGACAGAACAGGGGGGACACACTTGCTGCCCTGTTTAAAGAAAGTATTACAGGAGGTGGATCTGCCACTGATCCCATTGTCCACCAGTCTGTGTGCATTCATGCAAAACAAGAGCACAAGACCAGTCAGTCCGCAGGAAAACTCAGCCTTCAGCAATTCATCTGATTTAGGCCTCACATGTAGTCAAAGTGCTGCAGCAACATGACAATAAAGTTCGCCCAGGGAAGAATTTCTCTTGCTATTTTGTCAGACCATATTACATTTTCTTTGCTGGTGGCTCTGGAAATTAGAAGAGTAAATCTCCTCTCTTTTCACTCTGCCCTCTTTTTTAAGCCCCAGTGGAATCAAATTAAATCACAGTGGGGCAAATAAAAGGGGGAGAAAAAAAAAAGATTCAATTGTTTCTTTTGTCACTCACACAACTTCATAATCAAATTATAGCTGGCCACCCGCCAGCGTGTCCTCGCATCTCCCTCAAATGGGCTTCTCCTGGCACATCTCGTGAGCCACCTGACTTTTGTTTTGTAATTATATTATCCCGCTCTCTCTTTCGCGTGTTGCGGCTAATGGCTGAGCGGGCTAGCCCAGCTGCACACGCAGAAACAAAGCTGCTTATGGGGGCCAGACAATGGGCCTGTGGAAAAGGGACGCCTGAAGGCGGTCAGCCAATGAGCACGCTCAACAGGGGGCCAGCAGGGGGTTTAGGAAAGGGTTAAGGGGGTTTAGGGTTCAGCCACAGGGAGAGGAGGAGGAGGGGAGGGGCGTGTATTTTACCCAGTGGTGGGGTCCATCAGTGAGATGGTTAGTAGAAAGACACATGGTCACCATCACCCCAGTCTCCCCAGGGTCGATCCTGGGCTGGAGGGAGGTTCAAGTTTGGCTTAGAAGACTGGCCATTTCTAAAGTTGATGGGGGACCATGAAATACAGAACAACATTCATTCTCTGGTGTTGTTTTGTACGTTTTCCAAACAATTTGAAGACCGTATTGTTATTGCTGTTACCGCTGGTATAGATGTTGAAATGGATACTGACATGTGCAAAGTGAGAGATACAATCTCAGTGCACCGATACAACCTACGGCCATATCAAATTACATGTTCACATTACATTTCTCATATGGAGAAAAAAAAAAACTTTTTAAAGGCTACACATGGGCTCTATCCTCATCCCCAAACATGAGAACGCGCACAAACACAAACAGACACACTGTCTTCATGCTGCGGCGCTGGCATCTCTCTATGGAATTCCAGTATGACAGATGGACAAAACCCACTTTCCCCACTGTCACACACAGAAACACTGGGGATTCAGAGGAAGGTCATGTCTGTGTGTGTACTGAAGTGAAGTTTTATCTGTCCTTCTTTTTTTTATTAAAACAAATTCCCGTCTCATACCTAGAGAAGGTGAGGAGTCCTCTGAGCATGCGAACATGCTGAGTGGGCTGAGCAGCCAGTGGAGAATAGATGAGCATCTGAGCCACAGACTGTTAAAATATGATATATGTTCAAGCAAAGACCATCTGCAGCAGGACTTCATCATGTGTGGCCAGCACACAGGGATCAGGGGACATCATGGCATACATACGAGCACCACTTGTCGAACATAAAGATCGGATAAAAACTGCAAGTAGGTTGCATTTAAATAGAATTATTAACAGGCTAGAAGAGAGAGAAGTTTTTCAAGTTTGGATCAAAGCTCTTAGAAGAATAATGAATAAAATTTATTCTGCTAGGTTGTTACAAAATGTTTTACAAGCATATGCAACGGGGACACGAGGCCTCAGCTATCATATTCCCCTGCCGGTTCCACTCTGGGGATGTAAGAGACCCAGCTCTGCTATTCCCATCTCAGGCTGCAGGTGTGGAATAGGACAGGAAAAGATGCGGGGGGAGGAGCATGGGGCAAGGTGGTCGACTTGGGAATGAATATAAAGTGAAAGCACATAGTTTGGAATTGCAGATTACCCTGTAAACTATGTTAAGCCCCTCTGTTAGAGCATGTGGTGCTCTTTTCCTAAATTGCATATACAGGGAGTGCAGAATTATTAGGCAAGTTGTATTTTTGAGGAATAATTTTATTATTGAACAACAATCATGTTCTCAATGAACCCAAAAAACTCATTAATATCAAAGCTGAATGTTTTTGGAAGTAGTTTTTAGTTTGTTTTTAGTTTTAGCTATTTTAGGGGGATATCTGTGTGTGCAGGTGACTATTACTGTGCATAATTATTAGGCAACTTAACAAAAAACAAATATATACCCATTTCAATCATTTATTTTTACCAGTGACACCAATATAACATCTCCACATTCACAAATATACATTTCTGACATTCAAAAACAAAACAAAAACAAATCAGCGACCAATATAGCCACCTTTCTTTGCAAGGACACTCAAAAGCCTGCCATTCATGGATTCTGTCAGTGTTTTGATCTGTTCACCATCAACATTGCGTGCAGCAGCAACCACAGCCTCCCAGACACTGTTCAGAGAGGTGTACTGTTGTCCCTCCTTGTAAATCTCACATTTGATGATGGACCACAGGTTCTCAATGGGGTTCAGATCAGGTGAACAAGGGGGCCATGTCATTAGTTTTTCTTCTTTTATACCCTTTCTTGCCAGCCACGCTGTGGGGTACTTGGACGCGTGTGATGGAGCATTGTCCTGCATGAAAATCATGTTTTTCTTGAAGGATGCAGACTTCTTCCTGTACCACTGCTTGAAGAAGGTGTCTTCCAGAAACTGGCAGTAGGACTGGGAGTTGAGCTTGACTCCATCCTCAACCCGAAAAGGCCCCACAAGCTCATCTTTGATGATACCAGCCCAAACCAGTACTCCACCTCCACCTTGCTGGCGTCTCAGTCGGACTGGAGCTCTCTGCCCTTTACCATCCAGCCACGGGCCCATCCATCTGGCCCATCAAGACTCACTCTCATTGCATCAGTCCATAAAACCTTAGAAAAATCAGTCTTGAGATATTTCTTGGCCCAGTCTTGACGTTTCAGCTTGTGTGTCTTGTTCAGTGGTGGTCGTCTTTCAGCCTTTCTTACCTTGGCCATGTCTCTGAGTATTGCACACCTTGTGCTTTTGGGCACTCCAGTGATGTTGCAGCTCTGAAATATGGCCAAACTGGTGGCAAGTGGCATCTTGGTAGCTGCACGCTTGACTTTTCTGAGTTCATGGGCAGTTATTTTGCTCCTTGGTTTTTCCACACGCTTCTTGTGACCCTGTTGACTATTTTGAATGAAACGCCTGATTGTTCGATGATCACGCTTCAGAAGCTTTGCAATTTTGAGACTGCTGCATCCCTCTGCAAGATATCAGAATCAGAATCAGAATACTTTATCTCACTATTTTTGACTTTTCTGAGCCTGTCAAGTCCTTCTTTTGACCCATTTTGCCAAAGGAAAGGACGTTGCCTAATAGTTATGCACACCCGATATAGGGTGTTGATGTCATTAGACCACACCCCTTCTCATTACAGAGATGCACATCACCTAATATGCTTAATTGGTAGTAGGCTTTCCAGCCTATACAGCTTGGAGTAAGACAACATGCATGAAGAGGATGATGTGGACAAAATACTCATTAGCCTAATAATTCTGCACTCCCTGTACAGCATTCCCAATCTCACGCTCTCTCTTTTCTCCAGTTTAGAAAAATGACAACAATCAGCAAGACAATTTGTCATCCTCACTTTTTGGAGAACTTTGGATGGTTATGAGCATGCGTCTATTTACATCTGGATTGCTAACATTTTCTTTCCTTGAAATAATATGACTTTAAATCATTGTGTGAAATTTGCCACCTACTTGACGTTACCTGTATATTAGTCGAATAAAATGTCAAATATACAGTCACAAGTGTTTTAGTTGTAATTCTTAGTCAGCTGAAAAGTTAATGTAATCTGTATAATCATTATTAATTATTAATCATTATTAATCTAATCATTAGTATACCTCATCATATTCCCTTGTCTTTAAGACTTTCAGCCACGTTTCATGGTCCCCATCACTGAATAGAGTGACGTGGCTGAAGCGATACAGCAGGTTCTGCGGTCAACACTGAATAGAGCTAGCATCCATATAATTTTTTGTTTTTTGAGCAAATCAGAGTGAAAACTGTGTTGCAATTTGCTCAAACTACTGACATAAAAGTTCAATGCAATAAAAGAAATTACTGGACTTTTCAAATTCAAGGTTAACTTACAGCTATTGAATAATTCTGATAAGCGAAGACATTCATTCATTGTCAGTGAATGTGGGTTATGGTGCTAAGCCTCAATATTCAGACACCCATGTCCCGCAGAGAGGACGAGGGGGGCTGGAGCGAGTCTCGAAGTCACATTGCTCATTTAAGCGCACACCTCAGGAGACCAAACTTACCCCTTCTGGTCAGAGCGGCCTCTCAGTTGAGGTGAACTTGTTTAACAGCCTCATCTCCACAGCGCAAAGGGCCTATGCTGGACGAGGGGAATGGCTCAAACACCTGCTCACACGCAACTCCGAGCTGTCACATACAGTTAGGCTCACGCGACCGAGCGCGTCTCCCCTCCGTTCACTGACACCGTGCTGCGGATTTGGCGGCCGCCCTCGCGCCTCAACAAAGGCCCGGGCCTCCCCTGTTTGTCTCGACAATTTCAGTGAGCTTATGCACATCTCTCACACACGCGCTCGCGTGCGCGCAAGTCTTTGAGCTCCAGGGGCTACAGCCACGGGCCGGCCACGCGCGAGCCGAAGCGCGTCAACAGGAATTGGATGGGAGTGGGAAGAGGAGGAGCTTTAACGTGAAGGTTAAAACCCGGAGCCCCCTCAGAGTGACCCGCACTGAGAGGCTGAGCAGCTCCGCACAAGGAAACGCCACTGAACTTCAGCGCTGCTTGATGGACGGTGTGACCGAGCTGTGATCCGTGGAGAAAGGACAAATATCATCTGACAGACTTCCTGAGGCGGTCCCGGGACACATCAGCACCGGTATGTTTCATAGCGCAGCCGAGAGAGGCTCTGCGGGTCTCACATGTGAGTGAGTCAGTGTGGACACACTGTTTACACGTAATTTACATTTTAATGTATCTTACAGGCAACTTGCTTTCAGTTTAGAGTACCAGATTTTTTTGGCATAGGGATTTTATTTTGAACTAAAGCAAGTGCACGTAAAGTCAACAAGAAATTAATATATCTAATGAAAAAAGTACAAAAGGCTTATCTTAATATACTTCAGCAATAACTGCTTAGGCACGCAATTTGTGGGGAGACATTAATATTTCTGCCTTTGAAAATGTCTATTTGAATTCAGACTGAGCCCTCTGTCAGGCTACTGATCTGCGGGATGTCGATCTTTCATTTAATCCCATGGTCGTTGCTTCATCCACGGAGTAAATCCTGTGATGGCCCAGATTAAAGTCCTGTCGGTGACTTGCTGGGGCATTACCAGTTCACAAGTTGACCGGGATTACCCAAAGAACAAGGGAAGGGGAGAAGACGGGTAAAGCAGATAATACATATAGGGGAAAATTCATGTAGCTATAAAAGCATTAAAAGCCATCACCTCTCTCTGCAGCTGTAATGTTTGGCCAATCAGAAGTACATGAGGCTGAGAAGCGCGCATCAGGAACTGTCCGGTGCTGAAACCGTCGGCCCGTTTGAGGACTTATTTGTGCAAAAATAATGGTTTTAAAGGTTATTGATGTTTATTCCTTGTGACTTAAGACTTGTATTCACTAACCCCAGGTTACCACGGCCATCAGACCCCTTAATTCACCCCTTAACCTTCCCCAACCTTAACATCGTATAATCTTTCTGGGAGTCAAAGGAGCTTGCTAAGAAAAGCGTCTGGACTTCTTTAAGTTACTTGAAGACGTTTCACCTCTCATCCGAGAAGCTTCTTCAGTTCTAAGGTCAAATGGTGGAGAGTCCCAGATATCGCCACCATTTGACCTTAGAACTGAAGAAGCTTCTCGGATGAGAGGTGAAACGTCTTCAAGTAACTTAAAGAAGTCCAGACGCTTTTCTTTGCAAGCTCCTTTGACTACGATGACCTGGATGACTGAGAACCTTCACAGACAATCTTTCTGGGAAGTAAGTTAAGTTATGTTTCTAGATGAAAAGAACAGGAAAAGTATTTTTTCGCTAATCGAAAGATCTTACAGCAAAGAGAAGCAAACAGTGACAGAAATACACTAGATTTTTATACTTGGTCTTATACTTAATTTCTTTCATTTAATTTGCAAACTTTTGATTTTTTATTTCCACTTCCGTTGGTGAGGTTTAGGAACCAAATAGTGTTGGTTAGGTTTAGGAGATTATGCTAAAATATCCTTGAACAATATTAACCACCTGCTACATTTTGTAGTCATACATGATTAAAACAACAGTCAGAAATTAGTAACATTAGTGGCAATGTCATTACAAAATTATTTTATGATGCATTAAAAACATGATCCAGAAGAGATTACATGTTCCTTGAAAAACAAACAATAATACTGATGAGCATTTGTAGGAGGTGGGGCTGTTAATTATGGCTAACACACCTTTATTATGAAGCCAGGAAAGATAAACTGCTGATCACCTGCTGATTTATGAAGAGCTGTTTAATCCACTGGAACACTTATAATCTGAGACAGGTCCAGAATCACCAAGTTCAGCCCAAACAAAAGCTGCTAAGTATTCCTCTTTAGTGGTGCTAAAAAAAAATTAAATAAATAAAATAAAAGTTAAAAGGAGCAAATTCACATGTGAAAAGGCTCTGATCAAAATATTACAGAAATAAATATATTTCAGTGCATTATAAATTATTCAGAATTTAGGTAATACTTATGTAGGATGACCTCAGTGACCAATAACCTAAAATATACATTCCAGTTTAATGCAATACTTTCAACAGCACATGACTTTAGGAAAAAACCCCAATATTTTGTATTATCATATGTTTAGGAAAAACAGATAACATTCATAGAATTTCAAAACAAATCCTAGTGTAAGTACAGTCACTGTATGTATTACAGTACTCATGTTGAATGCATTGCTTTATATAAAAGAAGAAGCTGGAAACCAACAACAACGAACTTGACAATGATGAATCTGAGGTCTAATAAACAATACTGTCTGCTATTATTACAGCATGTGTGTCACAAAGATGTTCTTTATTCTCTATTTTTTGGCAGATTGCTATGATGATAAAGCCATATGTTAGACAAGGGGAGGGTGAGGAGGTCGTCAGCCCTCTGCAGTGGATGGACGGAGACATGAGCTCACCTGATGGGGATCCATCGGCCCCATCGCACAGCTACAGAACAGGTGACATGATCCAACAGGCCAGAGAGATGGGGAGTGAGGACGCAGAGGAAGATGAGGAGGACAGAGAGGAAGGACCAGAGGATGAATCAAAACGACGAGGGCCTAAGAGAAAGAGGATGACCAAGGCCCGGCAGGAGCGTTTCCGTGCGAGGCGAATAAAAGCGAATGCCAGGGAGCGCTCGCGTATGCACGGCCTAAATGATGCACTTGAAAACCTGCGCAGCATCATGCCCTGTCACTCCAAAACACAGAAGCTGTCCAAGATCGAGACGTTACGGCTGGCCCGCAACTACATCTGTGCTCTGTCTGAGGCTCTGGAGGGGGGCCTGTCCACAGAAAGCAGGGCTTTCATGGAAACGCTGTGTAAGGGACTGTCACAGCCCACGACCAACCTGGTTGCCGGCTGCTTACAGATGGGACCAGCTCCGGGTCCTGGGATGAGGCCTGAAGACAGACATGGAGGTCGGCCACCACCTACACTTGGTGGCATGGTGAGCTACTCCTCTCCAGGACTGCCAAGTCCCCCATATGGCACATTTGACTCAGCTCACCTGCTTCACTTGAGGGCGATGAAGGGAAGACCCTATGAGAATCACTCACCAAACGAGTACAATGCTGGTGGCGTGGGAACCCCTCCATATGACGGCCCGCCTACACCACCTCTCAGCATCAGTAACAACCTGGTGGCCAAACAGGAGCCTTCACCTCACTACCCACCTTCCCACCGCTACTCTCCCACCCCTGTGGAGCAGGTGCTGTATCATACACATACCGGATATGATGTACACTTAGAGGGGCCATATGACTCCTATCATCCACCGCACATGCCTCCCCGACAGATTACATCTGTCTACAGAGACTGAGGAGGATCGGTTCCACATCAGCCTTCAGTACGACTTGAAGGATGGAGTCCCGTCCTTCACAAACACTCAGGCTGATTTAAAGAAGCTGGCTCTCTCTCAGTAGACAGGCTGGTAGTCAAGCACTGTAGAATAGTTTGTTTTTTAACACTTGTGGAACATTTGCACAGTAGAGTAGCACTACTCAGCATTGCTAGTATTAGAAAATATTTGACTTAAACCAATAAATTGTTTTCCAAAACTCATTTACCAAATGATATAAGGACATAGCAGGCTGCTGCTGTCCAGCTGCCCGGGTACTGTAAAATAAGCACTTCTAATTAAGCTTTGGTAACACCAGATATTATTCCACATAAAGTATTTTTAATTTATTCGTTAATTTAAGATGGTGTAAATTAATTTTTTTCTGATGTGTGTGTTTTTGGTTTTTTTGTTTTTATTTGTACATATTTGTAGTCCAAGCTTTTCTTTGTCACTTAGACTCATCCATCTAATATCTTATCCTTGTTTTGTGTCCAGTTTTTTGTTCCATTATATTCAAGTTTCACACTTGAAACCATTCATTTGTGGGGATCAAGCTGATCTTCTGTGAGTAATGACCGAAGAGAGAGATATTTGTTTGTTTGTCTTTATTTTAAATTTTCTGTAATGTGGAGGTTTGCAAAGGGGATCGCGGAGAAGCAAAAATTGTAATTCTCAGGTTAAAATTGTAAAGAAACTGCAACATATGACTGTTTTTCTTTTCAGTCTTGTTTCCTTTGGGACAATTGATGTTATTAAAATACTGAAAGTTCAATTAAGTCTGTTTTTTCTTTTGTTTACTACTTGATGAAATGTTTTATTTTTAAGCATATATATTCATCAGAATCCATCGCTTAAACACTACCAACATTAACACGCCTTGTTTACTTGCTACTTTGTTTCTCATTTTTCTCTCCAGATCTCTGTGGTTTAGCGGCACTAATCCCCGGTGCCGTCTTTTAATGAAGGACGAATGTGCGAGGCAGGATTGCAAGATAAAGATTTATGATTAACATGGCTGCCCGCCTTCTTAGGCTTTCTACTTCTCTGACATTGCGTTGGCATAATCCTGCCCTGACATCCACCCAGGCTGCAACTTAACACTTGTATTATACACATTTAATAAATACATTTCAAAAAACATTTGAAATGCTGGAATCAAATTTTAAAAGCCTGGAAATAAACAGCCAGAGTGAGAAAATGATGAAGATAAAAGCAAAAACAAGAGAGACCTGATTTGACAGCAGCCAGTCTTGCTTTATAGTCCTTGCTGGTCACTTTAAGGGCCACCCACTGAGAGGTCAGGGAGAGGGGTCAAGAGGTCATGGGTCAGTGGTGGGAATGGTCACTGAAGGAACACTGGTGACCAGTTTCTTCATCACGTTGCCGGTCATCTTTCTGCGTGTTTCTGCCCTGCCTTCATCTTTTCATTCAGAGCAGCGAGCGTTAAGTATGACGTTAGAGGTTATATTTTGGCTGAAATGCTCCTAATCCCGATAAACACGCTGATGAACATCCCACGCATGACCTGCACTGGGAAAAAATATATCGCTTTGTTTTCACAAGGATTAGTATAAGCCTGTGCGTGTATTTGTAATGCATTTGCACTACTAACCAGGAAAACCAGGGACTAACTTTGAGGGGGCAGGATGAATAACAAATAGCAGGACATCTCTCTGCTTGTTGGAGACACAGACGATCCCCAGACAATTAACATGCGGAGTGTTCCTACATGATAAATGATGGACGGCTGATCGACCAGCGTCTTGAAAAAGAAAAAGAAAAAAAAAGTTTTGTGATTTAAAAAGGACACTTCTGCACACAGGAGAAAGAAAGGACTGCATTCACCCTTAACCTTTTGACCGTTGACCCCTCTGACATTTAATATCAACGATGCCTTTTATTGAATAAATGCAGAAACTGTTCACAGTGCCTCATTTACATGTGATGTTTTGAATAATTTCCCAATTATGTCAATTTTCCCAAAGGAAACTTGCAGCTTGGCAACATTTATATGAAAAAATTAGACAAATGCAACAATTCAAGCACAGTTTAAATCAAGCGCCATCAAGTCTTAGTAGTTAGAAAAGGGTTTCAGTCATATTTATGAAACCAATAAAGTTTTAAGAACAATAAGTGTATATATTTGTGTCACTCTAACATCATATGGAACAGTAGCTTCCTGCTGCCTGAATATAAGTACCAAATTATCTAAAGAATACGTGCTCACTTATGTGAATCCACAATTTGTGCGTCTGTGAGAGAGACGCACAAACTGTGTTATTTGGGATGAAACAGTATTAAGCAGCTGATCAGAGCTCAGTGTCTGAATGGTGTCATTTACTCGTTAATCCAGAGGAGAGAGGGGCAGTCAGTGCAGCAGCTCCTCTTCTCCATTTGATGCGCAACAGTATGCAGCTGCAGCACTTACTCAGCTCAGCATCTAATGCACGGTTAAACAGATCCTGTTTTGGAAGAATTTGAAGAAAAATGAGTCTTCTGTTGTGAATATGCTCATTGTTATTTGTGTTTTATTAATTATTATTATGTTAGATGACAAGAGGTCAGGACAAAATCTATAATGAAGGAGGGAGGAATCTCACTGCCACCTAGTGGTAGAAGTTCATTCCTGCAATATATGTATCAGCTGCATGAGATATAAGCATTTGGCCACTAGGTGTCAACATTACACAACTTCTACAGTCTTGGTCTTGACTGAAGTCTGTAAAGCATACTGTATTAATAAAAATACAACAACTGTTTGACAAAGACACATTTGGCATCGAGTGACTGGCATTCGTTTACAATGAAAACCCCTCAGACTAAATACGATGGAGATGAGATAATTTCTCAAATACTTCCTTTGCGATGACTGTGAAGGTAGACACATAACAAAAGAGACATTTGGTGAGAACTCCTCTGCTAAACACAGTGAGCCAGCAGAGTGAGCAGGGAGTGGGAATAGAATTAACCTATTTACAAGTAAACTGGTTGATGGAGTGTGTTTGGATGAGAATAATCAGGCTAATGAAGATACCTGGGGACTCTGCTCTATCAGAGAACTGCATGCTGTCCTCTCCATCCAGCAAGTGATCATATCAGAGTCTAATTATTTACCGTGAAAGGACATGAAAAAGGATTAATCAAGGAAATCTGACTGATTAAATCTTCAAAGCCAGCACTGAAGTGCATCGGCTATTAGGGAAGAAGGTTGTGGTTGGGGCTTTTATCCTTGAGGGGGGGAAATGAATGATCAAAAAAAGAAAAAAAGAGAAAGACAGTGCTCTCCAGGACTGTTGGCACACTGAGTAAAGGAGAGGAAAGAAACACAAAAAAATGGCTAGAAAAACAACACAGCTGGCACGATTTGAAGAAAAAGTGTTTTTTGATGCTTTTTAAAATGCTTTTTGGTAAACTTACCTTTGATTTTATGTGATAAGATTTTCAGAGTTAATGAGGCAAACAATGTGTTTTGTTTCTGATGAAAGTGGAAGCTAAATATAGAAACAAACACACTATTTGATTAGTTAGATAATTAAAGCACTCCCAGATGGCAGTAGTCTCTCCTAGCAGGACAATGCACACGTCAAAGAAAAATCTCAGGAACACCAGAAGGAACATCACTGGGAGCCTTATAGCACTGAGCTGGTCTCCAAATTCCTGAGAATGTGATATGATTAAGCATATTTAGGACTCAGTGGAATAAGACTGGAGCCCTACAACCCACAGCGCACTGGACCTGTATAACGTACTACCAGCATCCTGGTGTCAGACCTGATAGGACGACGCCATGAGGCGTCGTCCTATCAGTTTTTAAAGATTTACCTTTGCATGTCATATATAAAAATTTCAAGAAATACTTCATATTTGTTTAACAATAAATATGTACAGATACAAATACAGTACAAATTTGTCAGACCATCTGCCATAAAAACAAGAAAACAAACATTTTTTAAATCTGAAACTCATTTAAAACTAAACATTGTGTTGTTAGTTTTATGGTTATGTTGTTATGTCATTCAAAAATATAATTTTAATTAAAACACTTAATTGCATTACTGCAATTATCATTACAGAAACATAAAAGCTGATTTTGGTATTTACCAAATCTGTTCATTTAGGGCATCTGTGGCATTAATTTGTGTTTACATATAAAACTATAA
Source organism: Mchenga conophoros (assembly GCF_057382185.1). NCBI lineage: Eukaryota > Metazoa > Chordata > Actinopteri > Cichliformes > Cichlidae > Mchenga > Mchenga conophoros. Next base: position 18,745,152 of record NC_140530.1, read on the forward strand.
TTGAGGTATAAGTATAGTTTACTAATTATAATTTTGCACTTTTACCTAAGAAAGAATCTTTTTTTAATTAATCTTAAATGGATAAGTTCTACTTGTAATTGAGTATTTTTACTGTCTCCTGTATTTATTTAAGTTTATAAATATTTTTTAAGCCGAATTAAAATGAATTTGTGTCAGTATAGTTCCAGTGGTCAGTGGTGTGGGACAGAGGTTAGCCAAACCACATCTTTCTGCTCAAGTAAAAGTTTGTGGATTGAAGAAGAAGTTGCGTCAAACTAACCTGCTGCACACATGAAAGGAGAACAGAGACGTGAGCAAACACTGAAAATCCATATATAGATCACTGAGGGAGGAATGCAATGCACTGCATTACTCTGCAGGATGTTACGGTGAGCCATCTTATAAAGGTTTTATGACAGAGAGAGATTAGTTAAAGAGCAAAGGACAGGGCAGTCACACTCTAAGAAATGATACATTGATGTTGCTAGCATTATGTAAACGTTTTATGTTAAAATTAATGTCACAATTGATTTTTAACTCTAAACACAAGGATATTGTTTTGATTTTAATTAATAACACAATATTTCAATACAACAAAATGCAGTACATTAAATTCAACGTAAAAAGTTCATTTAAAATGAACAGCACTTTAATTTGAAGAGGATTGTCCTAACAGGCTCTCCGTACTTCTCAGTTTGCACATGTGCAGTGTGGAAGTTTGAACAACCGCCATTTTCAACCGAAACTTGCATCATGCTCAGAAGCCTGGATAAAATCCATTGCCATTTGAGGATTATTTGGTAAGTACAACCATTTAAGGATGACATATTTGGTTAATGTGTACTAAATGATAAACATCCGACATTTTCGGGAGTACTTCTGTATGTTTTATTTTAAAACAAATGATGTCTGGTAATTTTTTTTTTTAGCATTCTAGCTTGTATGCCTCTCACAGGTGTTATTAGTCAGGCATTTAACAAATATTATTGGGCCCACTTCGGTGTAATTTCCCAAAATGTTTTACGATTCATGTTAAGCTGCAACTTGCCTACTAAGAACTGCAGCTTTAAAATTACTCCCAACATCTACCGCGCATGCTCCCTGGTGTCAGTAATGAGCACCAGGAGCGCCAGCGATCCGATCCGTTTGAAGAATGAAATATATGTATAGTGTATTTTAGAAACATGCATCAAATAAGTTGCTACATTGTTTGAAGGAATTCTACCCCGTGTTGATATCTGATTTAGTGTTAATATCAGTGATTAAAGTGTAAGACATGCATTTATCTTGTGTCATTAAAATGCAGCATTATGTGTAATACAGCTATATGTAATGCATTTAACTCCTTGTATCAGTTCCATTGATTATCAAAGTGACAATTTGTGTGTTCCCCCTTCATTTTATGTTGGTCAGCTAGTTCTGTCTGTCAGTAGATGCAACAAAAGTGGCTCAGATGTGATTGTGGTTACTGTTATCTTTTATTGTAACTCTTGTTATCGTAATAAATACCAGAAAATATTGTGATAGGATTTTGAATCCATATTGCCGAGTTCTAATCTTCTATTTCATTTTAACATTTTTAGGGGTACAATTAATAATTATATTGTTGAACAGTCTAGAATTGATTAAAGCAAAAGTGAAAGCTTTCATGTATTGTCAAAAATGAAAAGCTTCTAGTTTTGTGTTCATATATTTGTTGATCTGACTCAGAAGAATCAGTGCCTAACCAATCATTAACCTCACTGAATGTCACTAATGTGAGTTGTCAAACATTGTTTAATTACTCATCGCTAATCACTCATCTGTTAATATTTTTGACTTTGGTTTGGGAAGAGGTGGAAAAGAACCAAAATCTTGTCTCACATTGAGTTCTTATCTCCACCAGAATATCAGCATTGATGTTCGACGGGAATGCGTCCTAAAAACTATCTGTGTCTACTTAAATAAAAAGCCAGATGACCTGTTCAAGGAATTCTTGGTAAGTTAGAAAAGGGGAAAGATCAGTTTGTTTGTTTGTTTGGTTTTTTTAATTTGGGATAGTAAATTGAAGGTGGGCTCATTTGTTCATATGTATCTATATGCAAGTAACTTTTTCCCCCCTTTGTTTTCATTTTAAGGATATGGATCTTAGTGCAAGAAGAGAAACGGAGCAGCTGACTTTAGGAGTCTGTGTTGTCAGACATGAAGGAGCAGACTCTGCAGATACACCTGAGGACATTGGTGTCATCATAGAAGGATACACTGTGCTGAAAGCTCTTAGTGATGTGGCAAAGGGGTGTGCCCTCCTGCTTGGACTAATCTACAGTCTAAATCTGAGGTACCCAAAGCACCTGAAATACATATTTGAATTTCTTCAGAAGGTACTGATGGAGTTGGATGGGAACAACCTATCCACGAATGTGCAAGTTCTGAAAAACAAACTGCTTGAGTGAAACAGCCTGCACTGAACTATAGAGGACACTGAACTGGTTACAAGATTCTCAAACCCATCTCCTTGCACTTCATAAACTGTTCAGTTTGAATTCCGCAAGAACTTCTGCAAGGCCTCATACTTTTTGGCATGCTTTGTTCATGTTGAACTTTTACCACCATCCAGCTACATTGAACAAGACTGCTCCTAAGTTTGGACTTCATTTTAAGTTTTGGGGAAAAAAAAGGTTTTTTAAATATGGACAAAAATGCCACTAAAGTCATTTCTACTTGTTGTTTATAGGACTGTATTGTGAGTTTTCCATTGTACCCGAAGCAAGTTTAAATTAAGTCATGTTAATGTTAAAAATGTTGGAATCACAACACTTTCCAGTTTTAATAACTTGATTTTAACATTCTGCATTATGTCTTCCTGTACTTAATATGCACTTGCATATATGTGAAGATATTTTTGTTTAGGAAAAAGGCATTGATCTAGAATTTTGAACAGCTCAGAGTTTGCTTCAGCACATTTTACACCAAGTGTTATTAAAGTTGGGTTAACTGAATAAAATTGTGTTTGATTTATTCAATTTACTTTAAATAGAGTAAGTAATTTAATCCTATAGTTTCAGTAGAGCTCGTTTAGGGTTAGTCAATTTATCAGATGTACTTAAAATTTGTTGTTCAAATTAAATGTGTCATACATTTTAGATTTCACTAACCCAGTTGTGTGGAACCGGTTGACATAACTGGGTGGAGTAAATGCAACATCTTATTTTATAGAGTAAGTAGGGCTTGTTTTGGTTGAGTAGATTTTATTTAGTGTTGTCAATTTAAGTCAACATGTTAGTTAGATCAACATTATGATATTTAGTTAATACAACACCATTCTTGTGATTTGCATTTAATTAGCCAAAGCTTGACAGATGTACTTAAAATTTGTTGTTCAAATTAAATGTGTCATACATTTTATATTTCACTAACCCAGTTATGTGGAACCGGTTGACATAACTGGGTGGAGTAAATGCAACATTTTATTTCTTAGAGTGCAGAAAATGTGTGTGTGTGTTGTGTGTGTGTGTGTAACTGTATCCGCTGATGAAATGTGCTTACTGCTCCAGTTTGTCGTCCTTCCTCACTGTCCCTCAACCTAACCCCTTATCTGGCATGGTGCCAGAAGCTGTTGGTGTGTTGCTTTGTCCGTAATAAACATGCAAATGAAATAAAAGTGAATATGTCTGCCTTAAATTAAACTGGGATGTAAGTTTACATGAGCACATCCTTAGAAGAGTTATAAAGTGACCCTGCCAAGACTGACTGGACGCTACCATTAAGGCTTTTACAGCTTGCATTAAACACTTGGTGTTTTTAAATGGCCTGTCTCATTTACACAAGAGCACTTCACACACTCAGTGTCTTTAAACTGTTCACATCATTTTAATAGACTGTAGTTAGCCACGCATTTATTCCCCATATTCCTCAGGTGACTACTTGGAGCGCACAAGGCAGACTAGAGCTCAGACCGTTTAGTGTATCAGAATTAGACTGACATTTACTTGATATTGGGCCATGCGTCAATCTCACCTCAGCCCTTGCCTCCTTCTGCTCCACCTAATACTCCCCTACCTCTCCAAAATGACACTCGCAAGCACATTTAGGACATCTGATCTGAATCTACACCTTAACTGGCAGAAAGCAGGAAGCAACATGGTAGCGCACAGGAGTCCCACAGTATCATGTTTGTAAATTTTGTGTGACTATCTTCATCTCGCAGCCATCCACATTTAATTTCACCATCTCAGCATCATTCTTATCTCAGCATATATATATATATATATGTGTATATATATATATATATATATATATTTTATATATATATTTATATATATATATTTTATATATATATATATATAACTTTTATAAAATGGCAACTTAAATGCCTGCTTACTGACTGAAATAAATATAAAACGAGATTATTCGATATACTGATCTAAAGCATTTAATAGGGGTCTCACTTTTGCAAAAGTGCCCAAATTGAGGGCTGTTCAAAGATAATGATGTGAAGCTAAAATGTTGTAAATCTTCATAAAGTTTCTAGCAACTTAAATTCTTACATATTGTCCATCTGTAATATATATAAATAAGCCTTTCTGACACATTTGCCAAACTGAAATTCTTCAGCTTGTGGATAACAGTGACTGAACCGATAAGCAGAATCATCAAGCACATGTGGACAGAGCAGGATTTGAGCAAAGGGTTTTGACGATTGTGTAAATAACTCAGGCTTTGCTCATAACTCATTATAACAACCCGGTCATTCAACAAATGAGCGAACGAACCCTGTGGGGCAGAGCCATTTGTGTGGGAACCTGTTTCAAGATCAAACAAGCAAAAAGAATACACAGTTTATCTGTCCATAAGCCATCTGTTTCATCCACCAATTACACTTCCCTTTGCTTCACCATGTCAACAACTTCTTTCAAGTTTCAGTGACTTTCCACCATCTTCAAAACACACACACACAGTCCTTATTCCCTCTGATCTGCCATCCGTTGCTGGGTCTCCCCTCCTCTCTCCTGCCCCTCCTTTTCCGTACACACACTCCCTCTCTGCCTGTATCTCCCTCCTTCCACAGTTGTCCTCACATATTAGGTTCCCCAGTCCTAAGAAGCAGAATTAGCCACTGGAATCTTGTGCACTTGTTTCCTTCACTCCCGGCAAAGAGGTGACAGCATAAAAGGAAAACACAGAGAAAATACAGACAGACACAGAGTATTAGAAGCTTTTTGAAACGAAGAGGATAAAGAGAGCGAGAGAACCGAAGATGAAGAAGCTGAACATCAAGATGCTTGTAGTTTGATGCAGCCACACTGTGGGCATGTGGCTGTCTGCACCGAGCATTTCCCTCTTCACTCCCCAGCTGACTGTTGCCAGTTCTGCGCTCACGACGCTGAGTGTTTATTTATTTATATTTCTACAATAATGTGAGCATACTTTTTTTTATTCCACTCAAAGAGGACGGCATCTCTGTGGTACTTTACGCTGGCTGACACACTGACCTCCGGACTCTCTACTGGTCAAAGGAGCTGGATCGCATTGAGCATCGCGAAGTGCAGAAGCAACCAATGTGGGGCTCAGGTAAGATCATAACAGACTACTGAGCAATGCAAAAACACCCACCAGCCTGAGTTTGCTTCCTTTGATCAGCTTAAGAAGAACTGAGAGGCTGGGTAAGCCGGGATCCCCTCATTACTGCAATATTCTGAGCAGAAATAAAGAGCGAGTGACAGTGGCTACACGAGGCTTTGAAGGTTTCTCTCTTTGATGAAAGTTAGGCCAGTCTCCTGCAAACATCAGCACGTAGGGTCAGATAAGACTTTGCACTCACACTTGGTGTGACCCTTTACACACTTCACTGATATGATGCAGGAAATGGATGATGGAAGAAGGAAGGTGCATAGAAGGAGGAGAAAGAAAGAGAGCAACCTTTGGCGTGAATAGATAGAACAGAACTTTTGTTTTCCCTGACATCCTTAAACAAATTGATAAGCAGAACGGAAAAGCTTGTGGACACACAAAAGATATCAGTAATGTTTGTTATTAAAGTGAAGGCTAGTCACAGCTAGAGCTGTGTGGGGGTAATTCTTGTGTGCCCAATGTCAGCATATTCTGATTCCTCATATATACAGCAGTAGTAATAAACAGAATCTAAAGCACTCTGGCGTCTCGGTTAATAGCATGTGAAGTATAAGACACCAGTTTTTGGGTGCTTACATAGAGGGAACTGATTGCACATCTGGCCTCTGCTCACATTATCCTTAGTTGAATCCCCATTACCTTCCATCATAGTTATTCCAAGTATTTGTCTTAATCTGGTTAAAAATGTAGTAAGTGCAAATGAAATTATTTGTTTATGATCACATAAAAAATGCTTTAATAACACTAAAATATTAACATATATAATTTGCCCCTTCCCCATCAGAGGGCACTGTAATGTACAACACACGTGCTGATGAAGTGCCCTGTACCCCTTTACTCTACACAGACCTGTGTTTAGTCCAGTGTGTGTCCTTGTGTGTGCCTGTTTGTGTGTATTTATATACAGTGCATGTTAGTCATTTAGTTAATTCAAGCCCATTTTAACCTCCACGGTGCAGTAAATTCAGTAGATCTTCTCTCATCACGTCAGTGCAGAAATACACTTTACATTATACAGCTTTATAACTAAGCGTAGCTCAAGTTAGTATGTAGTTCATATGTAGAACAAAAAAAACAAACAAACAAAAAGACACTTATGCTGAGTGTGACATAATTTGCATTTACTTCATCTGCATCGTCTGTTTGGCACAATAGCCTGTATTGGGTTACGTATACGTTAAGTATATGCTTATGGCTATTCTAATGTTATCTGAGGTGGACTAGCACAACACTTCAGGCCTCACCGCTAAAGATTAAACCTAAATTGGACTTTTTGACAAATCAGTCGATACAGTCATGGCCACCCGGGACAGTATGCAGTACACAGGACTACTGAATGAACAGTATGCAACTAAACACTGATCAAAACTTTAATACTTTATTCTAAACATAATGGGAGCCGTACGAGTCGTGTAAAAGACTAAGTACACCCTTCCTGCTACTATAGAAATTCACTGGGTAAGTAGAAGCTGATCAAACTTCATTAACTGATCATCAGCAAGTGTGAGCACCTCCATACAAGTTGGTATTAAGGCAGTTTGCTGGTTTGCCACAATGCTACAATCCCACAATCTTCCCAGGATTGGACATCCCAGGAAACTCACCCCATGGTCAGACTGTGCTATGCTCAGAGAAACAGCACAAAACCCAAGAGCCACACCTCAGACTCTACAGGTTAAAGCTAAACCTTCACTGAAACTGGTTCATGCAACAGAAGAATGATGCCAAGCACAGCAACAAATGTTACAACACAAAGGCTGAAAAAGAGAAAAATCAAGGAGCTGCAACAGTCCAGTCATATGCCAGACTTAGAGTCCAACAGGTGCATAAATGAATGCCTGGAAACTTCATTGAAATGACGCAGCACTGTAAAGAAAAGTGGGCCAGAATTCCTCCACAACGACGTGACAGACTGATAAAATTATACAGAAAACAAAGTTATTGCTGCTAAAAGTGGTTCTACAAGCTACTGAATCATGGAGTGACTCCTGTGAAAACTTTCTTCATAAATGTTCAAGAAATATTTGAATAATGATTAAAAATTACTTTAAATAATCCATTTGAGTTGTCATTAAATCCACTGTATAATTGATCAATTCAGCAAAGATATTCTTTCACACTGACAGAACTTTTTGTTCTCCGAAAACCAGAAAGGCTCTTCATTAAGTAGACAAGGCAAAGACTTAGCATAAATCCCCAAGGACACACACACGCACAGACACACACATACACAGATGGGATGGTTCGTCACATGAGCTCTGAGGTCCGATTTCATTTTCCCATGGTGACATCCATTAAAGTCATGCTGTGTCTGACCCTCCACCCTCAGACAGCCATATTAGCACCTGGCCCATTGGCCACAACATTACACCTGCCTGCATTATTCAGGCTGACTCTACTAATGAGGAAACCTTATCACACACACACACACACACACACACACACACACACACACACACACACACACACACAAACTCTACCCTGGGTTCAAGCAAACTTAAACACAAACAGACTGACACGCAGCATTATTTGACTTACTTTAGGATGACTGTTTAATTATGTAAAAATGGACCAGATCGTGTTGCCTAAAGCCCGAACAAAAGAGTTCATGTGACAGCCCGATCTTGTGAGAAAGTGTTTGACGAAGGCTCGCACATCCATTAGCACAGCATACACCTTAAACTCATTGTTCTGGTAAATGTTGGTATAGGAGTGCGTGCAGTGAGCTTAGTATTTAAGCTCATTCAGCACTCTCTGCCACTGCCTGTCAAACAGCTGTCAGCTCCCTCCTTCATCCTGCTGTTTCACCATATCTTCCACATTTCCTCACCTTACACTTTCATCCCCGAGTCAGTCTGCATTAACCTCAATTTCTCCTCCCCTCCCCACAATGCTTCATCGAGTCTCTCAAGCTGTCAGTCTCTACTGCGCCTCTGCGCCTGCTCTTCTTTTTGTCTCTTCGCACACTTGTCTGCAACAACACCGTGAACTCGGTCAGCATTTTCCAAAATGTACTGCTGATTTTTGTGTATACAGCTAACAGACAACAGACAGGTAGAGGGAGAGAGCAGAGGAAAATCTCAGGAGGAAATTGTCAGAGCACAAAGACATATTACAGATCTCAGATGTTGTCGATGAGAGTGAAAGTGAGACGAGGAGAGGTGTGTGTGTGTGTGTGTGTGTGTGTGTGTGTGTGTGTGTGTGTGTGTGTGTGTGTGTGTGCTGGGCTGGGGGGGGGGGGGGTCGTCAATAGTAAACAGGAGACAAAGGGAGACGGAGAGAAGGAGAGAGCAGAATCGACAGCAGCATTATCAGTCTGCGTCCTGATTCAAACACCCCAAGAAAATGTTCAGTTCCAGCTGCTCTCATTGGCTAAACCTCCAACCAATCACAGCTTAGAAATGCAAGGTGCCTTTAGGTTATACCCAACCCCAAAAATATGGTCGAGAGAGAGAGAGAGAGAGAGAGCGAGAGAGAGAGAGAGAGAGAGAGAGGCATGCTGTAGTGCAGAGGTTCCTCCTGTGAGGCAAGCCTCCATCTCTCTGGTGTTCCTCCTGCTGGAGTGAATATATAACAGTGAATAAATTACAGGCTTCATTGCAGTAGATTGAGTGCATGCTGTGTTGCAGTCAAGGCTGCTGTGTTTCTCCTCTGGCAACAGCTGCCTGAGACGTGTACCGAGACTTGAAGGAGAAGAAGAAGGAGAACTATCTAATGTGGATGAGGGACACTGAGCGGGAGGGAAGACACAGTGTAGAGAACCAAAGTGAAGGTTGTGATGTTGGATGTCTTTTCCACATTGAGTTTTGAGAACCAGAGAGGGGGGCGCTTAAGATTTGAGTCGTCCTTGTAGCTGATCAAAGAGGAGAGGAGTCAAGCAGGAAGATAACGTGGGAAAGAGAAGTGGGAGAATACAGCATGATCTTGGGTAAGACAGCATTGGAGGGCTTTTTCCTCCTCCGTGCTCTCATTGATCTGATTGATTTTGTTTTTCTTCCACACAGTTAGATTTCTGTTCTGATGAGATGATCTCTTGTGTATGGTGCAAACTTTTGATATGCATTTATGCGATGTTTTCTTTGACATGCGTGATCAATGTGTCACCCTGTGTGAAAGAAATCTGTAGGGTCTTGTGAGCAGGCTCGCTTTGCTCCAGTTCATTTGACTTTGTGTGAGAACTTGACTCTCACGCTCACCAAGCTCGTGTACATTAGATGATTTTAGTCAGTTCCAGAGGAAATAAGGACATGCTGTCTTAAAAAAATATATGTATCCCACAAAAAACATGAATATTGCAAAATGAATGAGAGAAGAGACCTTTAACCACATTAAGGCGATTAAGGAAATATTCCAAATTCCTATGAAAATGTGTTCATTTTAAGTAGTCTAACATGACCCTAAGCTGAGGTAGTCCTTCATTAAAAAAGAACTTAGTGCATTATGTGATCAATTATCTCAGTTTCTCTTGGCCTAAGGCATAAAAGCACTCACCACTGACAGGGTGCAAGACTGCATGTCATTAATCAGTCTAATCCTCCGCCTCGCCAGCAAGCTTCATTACGGAACAGATTCTGGAAACTGGAGATCTGGCTTTTAGATTCCGTTTTTAAAGGAGAATTTTTAAGATCAACAACAATGCTGGCTCACTTCCCTGTGGTCGGTACATACATTACTCCAACATAATGCTCAAAGGTGTCAGGGGACAAATCAGCATTAAGAAGAAGTATAAAAAGGTCAAGAAAGCAGTGCCATAAAGCCACAGAGTGTTTTTTTTTGTGCAACAGAATAATGAACTCCAACTTCAGTCTATATAAAGGCTGTTTTGTATGCTTGTACACAAATTGAGTTTGGATTACGTTTGTGAAACGCATTTACTGCAGTCAGTTGAGTTATGCTGATGTTTTGCAATCTGCAGAATATTACAGTAGCTCTTCAATGCCCCGTCCAATAATGTCATGCACCGCACTTTTATTTAAAGGCTAAAACAACCATCCTTTAGACACAATCATGTGAGGCAGAGGCGTATAATTTAGAAACATATAATTTAGATGATGTTTTCCAGTTCCAGCCTTTTATCTTGTTCCGTTTATCAACACTAATCCATCTTTCCTCACAGTAGATTTGATTAACCACTGTGACCTTGTCCCATGTACGTGTGCGCTGACTAAATATTTGACTACTTTATTTTTGTTTGCTTGCTCTTACCCCTGCTCGAGTCTTCCTGTGATCTGAGTGTGAGCTTGAGCTTGTGGTAATCCTTTTCCCAGTGCAGAAGCTTTAACTCTGCATGCATTAGACACTAAACGCGCTGACACATGATCACAACAACATGGGCTGATAGGATTTTATAAACTGTATTAGTTTCCTCTTCGAGAGACAGAAGTAGCCCCAGATACTGAAATAGCAACCATGAAAGGCAAAGGCAGGAACAGCAAAGATGGAGGGGATGAACAGGGAAAGCCTCCACCGATCTACAGTCCTGTGTCTCCCTTCGCTCTGTCCCTACATTTACACCTAGTTTTAATGTCTTTTGATGAAAGGAGGAAAATCAAACATGTTGACACAGTGAGCCTCGCAGACTAGAAGAACTGTGCCGAACCTGGCTCATCTCCCTCGATGCAGAGCAGTGGAGAACACAGTTTAGTAACTCTTGTGTAATTTTTGTGATGAATATTTCAGACCCAGAGGTTTTTATTTATTTAAAAGTGAGCCAAGGCTTCCTCTAGTCTGATGCAAAGACCTCAGTCAGCACTATATAAAAGTTCACGTCTTGCATCACATCTAGACACACATAGACGAATTTTCCCCGCTCATCCGTGGCCTCCAAAGGAATCAGAGGTGCACGTTGACCCCGATAAACAACATGACCTTTAAATCCAGGCAATGCAATGAAGGGTGAAAAGTATTGGCATTTTAAATGGAGACAGAGGGCTGCCACTCTGTGTTCAACAACCTGACACACATTTCATATGCTTAAGAAGCCTGAAACTTTTGCAGAGAGCGGATTGAGAACTGCAGGACTATACGGGGCTATATGCTGACAGTAAATGCAGCAGAGCTCAGACAGGACATCAACAACTACCTTTTATCACACAAGGAGCTCATGCAGTCCAGAAATTACATTTTGTTTATCTAAATTACAGTGCGATAACAGTAAAACCGCTGCAGTAAGTGGCATATTGTTTCTGAATGTATCGTTGTTATTTGTTTATATAAACTGCTCGAGGAGGATTGCGCACAAATGACCCATAACTCTTCCTAACCTTACGCTAGTCCAAACTGGCATAAATGGGTCACTGGACAGTGAAATCAGAGTGTGTCATTTCGGGGGACACCAGCATCTGCGGTATCGTATGATGTCACAGCAAAAATGCTCATCACCACTGCTTTTTGCACGCTGAGTCTGACATAGTGTCATGTGATGCTGGGCCACAATAGCCTTGTTTACCCACCTGTAAGTACTGCAAAATGAAAGAGGAGTGATGGTGGAACTGTGAGAGGGGACCAGAAGTGTGGACCCAGGAAACGAGGTAGAAACCGTGATCACAGTTTGGTATATAAACTGTAATTAATGTTACTGAAAATCCCCAAATTGACCAATTTTCATTTTTGCAAAGACGCTTCTCATGCCTAAAGTCTGTAAACCTGCAGCAAAAGTAATGATAGGTGATGTTGCTGTTAGATCAGGAAATCTCATATGTCATTTTGGAAGGCAATAACACATTTGTCATTAAGTTTGGAGCCCTTGTTGACCATAATTATACAGTTAAATGCTCTGAAATCTACAGCACAAAACAGTAATGTCTATCATTTACTGATTTAAGGACTCCAAAAGTAGCATGAGAACATAGGCTGATCATACAGTTGTTTATTGTTTATTGTTCTGATGTTATGCACACTATGTGCGCCACCCGCCTCAATCTTACCCTTGCGTGTTGCTTTATGGCCATGCTATAGCATAAAACCACACTCTCCCTTTTAGACTGCAATCAAATCCCAAAATACAACTGGTCATTTCTGCTTCTGTGGAATAAAACCTGTGCTGTATGTATTTCAGCTGTATACCACACAATCCTTCTTTGTTCTCTGTGACTTTTCTATGCATTGAAGATCAAGTATTCCTTTCTTTTGTCTGTTTTCTTTTTTATAAAACGATGATGCATCTGGCTGCTGTTTGTCTGATGCCATTGTTTTGTATGTGCATTTTTACTGAACGTGTTTGCTTTGGATGCTCTTGTGTGTTCTGTGTACTTTTGGTTCTCGGGTTTCTGTATGTCTGTATCTACAGTAGTATATTATTCCACCACCCAGCAGGTGTTTAAATGATTTGAGGGAAAAAAGGGATAATAATGTGGGGCAGGGCTGCTGTTCATGTTGTCCTGGTGGTTCTCTTAATGGCCTTCACTTTGCTCTGTGTAGCTTTGTGCTAAAGAGCTCTGGTAGAGCCTCAATGGTGCCTGCGACACAATGAAAGACAAAGTTGGCAGTTGGATTCGGGCTGTTTCCAGCAACTCCCCAAAGAGCTGAAGCCTGACACGAGCTGAAGAACAGGCAGATGTTCAACAATCTTTTTAGGAAACAAATCTCTTCAGGATGCAGCATGTTGACATCCACACAACCATGCAAAAGACTGAATAGACAGATGCAGTTTTAACATTAAAAGCTTATAGTTTAAAAGGAAATATCTGTATCAGTCAACTTTGTAGGTGGTAAAAGGGAAACTTGTGAAAAGGTCAAGGTGCTGTTAATTGGAGAAGTGGACCTTCTAACTGACATACGGATGGTTTTTTATGTCAACACAGAAATAGTAATGCATCTTCTGTTTCCAGTTTGTTAAGTAGACTTTGGTTTTACTTTATTAATATTATAACTCTTTGTGTGTCTTTAATGGAAGTATAGTAGATAAAACTACTAATGCTGTTGTTTTTCTTAAAGACAGAACCTTGAAATGCTGCAATTCTGGCCACAATAGGCTTAATGGGAGAATTTCCTAAACACATGGACACAAATGTGTTGGACACTCCTTGGCTAGGAGTTCATCAAGGAGTTTCTTGGCTGACATCTAGCAAACTCGAACACTTCTGGTGAAAAGACTGCAAAAGAAAAGCCTGTCATAATCAGTAGCAAGTGAGACAATGAACATATATTACTAATATTCTTAAGGTTCATTTATTAGTATTTGGTGAGTTGGTTTCTGTGGAAGTTTGTTTCCACCACCACAAAAATTGTATTGATCCTGTCGCACTAGTTTCTATCAGATGCCCATGCCAGCATTCGTTTCTATCAATGATCAATATTTGGACTGATCCACCCTCCTCTAATGGTAAATGGCCTGTATTTGTATAGCGTTTTACTAGTCCCAAAGGACCCCAAAGCACTTCACACAACCAGTCATCCATTCACACACTGGTGATGGCAAGCTACATTGTAGCCACAGCCACCCTGGGGCGCACTGAAAGAGGCGAGGCTGCCGTACACTGGCGCCACCGGGCCCTCTGACCACCACCAGTAGGCAACAGGTGAAGTGTCTTGCCCAAGGACACAACAACAACCTGAGACTGTCCAAGCTGGGGACAGCTCGAACCAGCAACCTTTCGATTACAAGGTGAACGCCTAACTCTTGAGCCACGATCGCCCCTAATTTTAATAGTCACATGGCAAATAATTGGCTTGCTGTGTGGTTAATTTCACCATCAAAGAGTTCTGAGCTCCAGTTTAAGTGAATGAAATTATAGTATTAAGCAGATATCTTTGCTATTAGCTGATCTTGCAGCATTAGCTGATAAATTAGCATCTCACCTTTTTCTCCATATAGTGTCACTTCTGGCTCTTAGATAAAATTCCGAAAAACAATATGGATGCAATATGGATGCAGTCCTTGTTGAGGCTTCAAAAACTGTTGTCAACAAAGAATTGAGTGATGTCACAGACCTACATCATATTTACTGTATACTCTTTGGGGTAAGCTTTAAGCAGATTGCGCAGACACCTCACAGGAGACACTTTGTACTCTGATACACAGTTAAACTGACTTCTACCAAAAGCAAGTCATGGCATGTAGCTGACCCACTAGAAGAGGCATAGCATGAAATTGCTCATCCATGTACGCTTTGCATGTGACTTGCAGAGGTTAACCCTTTGCAACAGCTGTAGCCTACTTGACTTGACTCCTTTCAGTATTTTTAAAGCAATGTTTTTAACCAGCATGTTCCACGCTGTGGTTCAGCTACATGGAGTACGACTGCTTCCTTTAGGTAGCAGATGGCCTTTGTTCTGTACATTAACCTGCAGGTCGACATGGCTCTTTACCTCCTCTGGTCACCTTGGACTCACCTCAAAACATGCGGCTCTTTCCCCCCACAACCCCCACCCCCTCCTCTGATGCCTTCCTTTCGCCTCCTTGTCCAGACCTCCTTTTCTCGCTCACTCGACTTGAACCACTCAGTTCAGGCCATTAGTTCTCAGCTTATCATCTCCAGTTCCTTGATAGTCACTTTTTTTTCTTAACCTCTTCATGGGGAAAGACTGTGAAAAGACTTGAGAAATTATTTACAGGAAAATATCCAGACAAAACAATGTCCTGCATCATTACAGAATAATTTTTAATTTTAATGAGAGCAGTGAAAAATCTGCAGAGGAAGAAAAAAAGTCTTTGGTAATTACAAACACTGCATCAAATCAGAGACTGGAGCTGCAGAAGGACTAAGGAATCTCAAGAGCACTGCATAACAGGCACACACACACACACACGTTTCCACTGAAAGAGGACTTCAGAGAGTTCTCTAGGAGGCGGCATTTAAGCTTGGCCACTGGGGCGCAAAGCATCTATCATTAAAACAAAGTGCAGAGTGAAATCAAATGTGTTCTCCTTCTCAACCACTTGACTCTCCTCTTCGCTGTGTCCTTTCCAGATCTCACACAGACCAACACAACATTAATCAGAACCCAGCCCATAAATTACCCTTTTTTTTAGAGCATCATCTATTCAGACTACAAAGGTTTGTGTGCGAATGTGAATGTGTGCACCGTCGTCTGTCCCCCCGCTTAGGTTGAAATAGCTGCCTTTGACTTGAGGGTAAGCTGAGCCGCAGTAAATTGGATTTCATGCTCAGTCCTTCACAGCAGCAGTATGCGACACTAAGACAGACCCATCTTCCCTCTGCATTCACGACAAAGTTAGCACTGTGGTTCTTTAAAGGTTGGAGCTTTAAACACAGTTGCATGACTTTCTTTTTTTTCTAGGATTGGTTTTAATGTCAGCTCTGCCAAAGTGTGGCAATTACCAACTCAGCATTTCAGCTACAAAACTGAAAATGTTAGTCGTGAATCACAGATACACCAGTGGTGTCATCTGCGACCAAATGTTGGATCAGCTCTGTCTCGCATTCCTTTGTACTTCAACCTGAGGGTGAAAGCCAAACCCAAATGCAGTGAGCCCAGTGGTTTTCTGGTTATTAGACACCCTTCCACCACACGGTTGCCTTTGTCTCTGCTGCAGTGACAGCAAGGGGGTTTTTGTCAGGAGGCAGGCTGGTTAATCCACCACAGACGCTCATTTCAGAATTATCTGTGCACAGCAGGCCATTTAGATGCAGATGTGACGCGGCTGGCATCGTGTGCCGGTCCTCTTGAGCGTGGAGCTAACGGGCCTGGATAAAGGTTTCTTTCTTTGGTGGGAGCCTGCAGTGTCTTTGCCTCTCATCAGACTTCATTCTGGCAGACAGCATGTCACACAATCTCCCATCCCCTTCCCTCCCGGTCCCATCATGGAGCACGAAGATGGAAGCAAGCAGGGAATACAGAGAGACTCCTGCGACGCCACTGACATTGACATTACCTCTATGATCATTAAACCTAAATTGGCTAAATGAATTGCCAATTTGAGAAGCCTTAGTCACAGCATACTGGTGTGTGCACCGCACGCCTGTGTGTGCACCTAACGGGGGAGATAAGATTCCATCTCTGGTTGTCTGTTTTCCTTTTTCTTTTCTTTTTTTGTCCCTCCTCTGCTTCTCTTCATTTCTGTCCAACTACCTCTCTCGCACAATCTACACAAAAATTCAATAAGCTATTACACAGACATTGATCTCTTTCTCACACATTTGCATGGGGGGGGCGAAGTAAATCAGTGAGATGACGGTGCTGTCTGTTCATTTCAGTGGAGAAAAGGAGCTGTAGATGGTGAGAACTGGATTTATGGAGTTTGGCAGCATCTTAACACTTTAATGCTCCTCAGAATGTGTCCAATCAATGCTCTCTCTCCCTGCATGGTCGTGGCATTCTCTTATCTGATGTCACTGTATATCACTCAGGAGCTGGGTAGGTCAGGGGACGATGCTGCTACGCTCACGCCGAATTGGTTGGTGCAGAACGTGGCACTAAAAGCAATGAGCAGCATTGTTTTAATGTAGCACTCTACTGTGTCTGCACTGTAAATACAGATTTACTATAGAAGACGTTCTTTGACCTTTAAATTGTAATATAGCGTAAAATGAGCTGTGGATTTACCAGAAACGTGCCGGGAATACATTTCACCAGCCCAAGAGGAAACACAGTGATGATGTCTCTCCATCGCTCCACTCAGCTGAGACACTATTGTCCTATTATTTGCTTGGCAGGGAATTAAACTGTGCTTAATTGCATTCAATTTAGTTTCTACTTTTTAAAATTTACCCTTTTGATCGAATAAAGAACAAACAGAATTTTAAGTGTAATAGGCAGAAGGAGAGTGGTGAACTGATGCTTGAAATAAGTATTATTTACAGTATGCTGCATGTAACCCTAACCCTAGCACCCGCCCACTAAAATAGCTTGGTGGTATGTTCATGAACATTTTTCTCATTTACACAAACACAGTCCTGTGGCTGTGAATACATCCTGCTGCCTCATGTTAATCCATGTCTGAAAATAGTTCTCAAAACGCTACTAATGCTACTGCTTCGGGTGCAGCCGCTTGGACACCTCCCACTGGTTTATGAGCTCTTGCTTCAACTCGATGATTTTTTTGTTCATCATTTTGTTTTTTTTCTCTTTTTATTAAACCAGATACTACAAGTGGAAGGGGATTCTCACTGAGAAACCAAAGACACCACATGGTCATACAGCAGCAGCTGGTCAATCACCAAGTAGCCTTGGCTCAAGGCATTCCCTGATTAATTTTCCATGTGACTAATAAATTGGAATATTTCACAAACGGAAAATCATGCTGCAAACTAGTGAATGAGAACCGAGAGAACTCATGGCCACAGACAGTCTCTTTACTGTGCAGCCACACAACCAGTAATGACCTCGTAATACAGTGACAGGTCTGTCCCATCTACACTCACCAGCCACTTCATTAGGTACACGTAACCTTCATGAAAGCATATCTAATCAGCTATTCGCAGGGTCGAGACATGGTCGAGACGACCTGCTGAAGTGTGAATCGAATGACAATGTGGAAGAAAGGTGATATAAGTAATTCTAAACATGGCGTGGTTGTTGGTGTCAGATCCAGTGAGCAGCCTAGGAAGGAAACAGTAACGGATATAACCGCTCTTTGCATATATGCTATGCAGAAGAGCACCACATGTTAAATCTTGAAGAAGATGGGATATAGCAGCAGAAGACCACACCGAGTCCTGCTTCCTGTCACCTATCAGGAAACTGAGGCTCACCAAAATTGTAAAATTGAAGACTGGAGAATCATTGTTTGGTCTGAAAGCTCTGCTGCAATATTCAAATGGCAGCGTCACAATTTAACATAATCGGCTTCAAACCATGGATCCATCGCTGCCCTGGTTAACGTCTAATTGTGCAACTTTTTGCATATTTGGGCCTCACAGTACCAGTTGAGCATCATTTAAACAGCCTACTGAGAATTGTTGTTAAGAAAGAAGGAGGAAAGGAAGGAATATAGCTAGCAAGCTAGATATATAGAGAGATAGATGTTTATATTCCTTCTCTCAGTATCTGTTGTTGGGCAGTCACTCATGCCTTCCTGATGGTATGTCGTCTGAAATTAGATGTGTCACTCCAGTTTTTTTTTTTATCCTTCACAAATCTTGCTGCGTTTGTTTTAAAGAGGTGATAATGGCCACCATTTATGTCTGAAGGACATTTAAACTGCAACCTGTAGCCTTACACCTATTTTTTTCCCATAATATCAAACACTCTCCTTCTCATGCAGCACATGTAAAAGTATTCACACATGATTAACAACAGCTACAGCTCAGCTTTACCTGTCACAGCCTCCCAAGGACGCTGAAACACCCTGAAGAGGAATGCCAAAAGTACAGACTTTCCCCTCCATCTATTTCTGATCCTGACAGTAAATTATTTATGTCTCCCCTGTTGTAAGAGACGGGAGCCTCCTCTGATACCAAAATAGTCTTTTCTTCCCCTCGTTTTGACAAGTGACCAATTTTCTTTTCAAAACTAACAAAACTGTTAAGGAGCCTATAGTCATCACAAAGAGGCAGCAATAAAGGGAGATGACTGCATATAATCTCAAGAGAAAAGATTATACAAATTCTCTCTGGGTAGCTAGATTGGGCCTGAAGTGTCCTGCTGGTTTTACACTGGAGAAGAATAAGTAGTGGAAGCATAGGTGGAAAACAGAAAGAGGATGATGATGAGAAGAAGGAATGGAAGAACTGGTGCTGGAGTGAGAAGAAGTACAGATGAGGGATAGAGAGCCAGGCAAACAGAATAAGAGACCATGAAATAAGGATAGAAAACTGTGCTCGGTGCGAGAGACAGAGACACTGGGAGAAATGGAGAAAAGACAGATATCTGCAGCACCCGAGCTGCGAGGCTTAAGGAGCTTAGCTCTCCTGCCCATCACAGAAAAGTCTTCAAGTGCAGGCATTCAGTGCTGCTGAGCAACTACTGAGAGAAAAGTGAGCAGCAAAAGCAAAGAGAGGAGAGGTTTGGGTGATGAGTGGGGTTCAAATGTGAAAAAAGGCACAGAGGATGAGGGAAGCAGCAGATTTTGTTTTGATACAGTGAAAGAAAAGATGTGTTAGAACTTGTTGTAAGATTGTTGGATATGTTTTGACACTTCTGGAAAAAAACAGCTCAGTGTTCAGAGTTATATACAGAGTTCATTCCTTGCTTTGATTTTAATGGCGGCACCCGTCCAACATGATATCATTTCAAAA
The DNA here is from genome assembly GCF_057382185.1 of Mchenga conophoros. Classification (NCBI taxonomy): domain Eukaryota; kingdom Metazoa; phylum Chordata; class Actinopteri; order Cichliformes; family Cichlidae; genus Mchenga; species Mchenga conophoros. The sequence continues at coordinate 18,764,903 of NC_140530.1, forward strand.
ACTCATTAATGAACTGTCATAATATTCATTCTTGGCCCAGATCTGGTATTGATGATGACGTCAGACCACTGAAGAGTCCCTGTTTTGTTTTGTTTTTTCATGCCTTGACGTTTGAGCAAGCATCAAGAAATTTCAAAGAGCTTTTTCTGTGAATTAACAAAAACTTTCTTTTATAATAAAAGGACAGTGTGGGCAATCAGCTGCACATTTATTTCTTACACTTTAAGAGTACTACTTACAGTTTTATTTTACACAAGAGCATTTATTAAAAAATGAGACATACTATTGAGACTTTACTTCTTTTTCTTATCTTAAGACATTACAGGGATTAACTGTGTAGTTAAACTTCCTTACAGTGACAGAAAGGGGGGATTTCACAAGTCCAGCCCACTTAGGATCAAAGTGGGCTGTATGTGGCCCATCATGTGAAATTAGTTTGACATCCCTGGTGTAAGCTCGTTTTCCAAAAGGTCAAACTGCTCCTTTAAGAAGAACGCTTTATGGTTGCCGTCTTTTACTAGAATATGTAATTATTTATAGGTTTTTTAATATCATTGTTTGCATATCTACCGCAGGAGGTGTAAACCGCCCAGGGCCTGTCCCTGCCTTCCTCAGGAGCCCACCTGTCATCCCACCTCCACTGGATATGAAGCCGTTCCTCCAGTTCCCCCTGGAATCGCCTCACCCAGCCAGCATCGGCCTCTTCCACAACTTTAACACAGTGAGTGCTCACAGACATTCCTGTGCATATGCGCACAGGCAGCGCCTGGGATTTGTTATCAGTTTGTTTCACTTAACAGGAGACAGAGTTGGTATTCAGTTGTGGCTCCGGAGCCTCTCGAGTGAAGACAAGTGATAAACTGATAAGGGATTTATGGTGTCTAATACAAAATAATAAGGTGACAGCTGTTTGCTTTTTATTCAGCACAGTGAGTTTCAGTATAATTGAGAAAATGCCCAAGCGGGTGGTTTACAGCAATAAAATGAGTTACAGCTAATCAATCGTATAAGAGGCACGGGCTGTTCTCCACAGTCAGCATTTTCTCCACCTCCCTCACATTTCTAGATTGGGTTTCATGTGAAGGTCATCGTGGTGACAAAAGGGGACGGGCGAGCGCCACCCACAGACACACACACACACACAATCAGTCAACTCGGGCAGAATGACCCTTGTGCAGGTTTATGATTCATCCTTCATCATCAAGGGCATTGAGTGTGGCCACTAATCCCACAGCACTTTCATGCAAATCATTCTCTGTCTGCACAGTAAAAATTTATACAAGTCCACAATACTAAAACACTCTGTGTGAGTCACTTCAACATCTACTGTCATCATATAAGATAAGAGGCTGCGGGAGCTTAAAGGACACAGTGAAAGGCAAACTGACAAAAACAGCTGATTACAGTGATTATTGCTTCAAACTGAGTTATGGTCCTGTTTGGAGTCAGGTCAACCTCACCAGGTTTACAGGCAATTTCCAAATACTTAACATTCTGCAGAGCCTACAGTAGATCCAGCCTTCTTGCACTGAGACTGCACAGTACTGCGCTGTGTGGTAAGAGCTCTTTAAACTGCTCTTTAGAGCCACGCAGTCCTAGGTCATTAGTCCAAAACAATTCAGGCTGTTTTACAAAAATGAAGACTGCCTTATTTTATACACTTCAGCGGGGAAAAAATACACATTTCCATGGTAACAATCTGCCGTTCCCATTCAATTCACATAATTATGGTAATAATAGGGTCCAAACAATGACAAAAAAAGAGTTAATTTAGGCATAAAAATGCTACTGTTCATCTGGGTGCCTGGGTGAATAGAGCAGAGTTGCTGAGGCTCTGAAGAGGTGGCACAGCTGGCTTTTTTTTAGTTTTTTGGGGAAAATGAATTCTCAGTAAATTTGTACTACAGTACATAAGAGAGTCAAGAGCTACACTGCTCTGCACAAGAAATAAAAACAGATGCTGACATACACTAGCTATCAAGCTGTTTTTACACATGCGCTGCACCCTCACACTTCTCTAGACATTAGCCTGCACAGGTGCATGTGAGAACACAAATGTCTAACAGAGTCTTTGTAATGTTCACGTGTGAAAGTGGCTTTAGTTAGATCCAACTCCTTAGTCCTCCTGTTGTTATAGGAGGAAGAGTGCTGCATTCAGAAACATTTTATAACTTGTTAACAGAAAAGCCAGTTTTGTGTTATGCAACGTAGAGGACAAGAGCCACATCCAGGCAATGTATTTATATTTTATAAAAGTTTGTTTAATACTGTAGAAAACAACCTTCAGCCAGGAGTTCAGTATTCCCATGTCAGACAGCCTTGTTGACTGCCGGGAGCTCGATAATTAGACTTCAAGTGCAAATTTGGTTTCACTTCATAATTCAGTCTGACATCGTGTTCTTGTTTAACTGCGTTCGGTTTGGAAAGGGACGTTCGTTTGCACTAAGAAGTCAACAGCAGGTGACATATCTGTTCCTCAATTTCCATCAACATTAAGCTGTGGCAGCTGATGATTTCAGTGTTATCTTCTCTCAATGATGACTTGCAAAAGCCCCTGTAGCAGAAATTACATTTTTTGCTGCACTGATGAGCAAAGCAGAAATGCAGGACACAATCTGGAGGACAAGAATGTACCTACCTGTCTTCTTTAGATTTCTTGATTAAAGCAACAAAACACCAGGGATCCACAGACAAAATCTAAAAACCTTTGCACGGCTACTTAACCAGTTTTGGTGAAGTTGCTTCCTAAAGTGTTTTTGATGCTCCCATTAGATGCTGAAGATAAATTTTTGAATAGAACTCTGTGTCCTATAATGTAAAACATCACCTCTTTCAACAAAGATGCTTTGCAATCCTATCATGAAACGCTTCCAGCCTTTTATTATGAAATATTATCTAAATCAACTTTAATGGGCATGCTTCTACCAATCGATTTGCTGTTGATTGCAATTAAAGATTCTTTAAGCTCTCTGTCAGCTAAGCTATATGGTTATGTGGTGTATCCAAAGAAAAGGTTTATATGCAGCCAGATATGTGGGAAGCATCTATAAAGTGTGAATTACTGGTGCAGAAAAAGCTCGACTACATGAGGAGAGTTAGAGTGAAAGAGAAGATGAAAAGTGGAGTAATAGGTTAATGAGGTCATAAGAGTTGGGACAGAGAAAGAGATCCTGATGAGAACAGGTGGTCAAAGAAAGGCAGCGAATGACACGCAGTGATGGGAGACTACAGAGAAAGACACAACACACACGCACACATTAAAAGGCCCCAGATACATACCCATATGCACAACAGACAGGTTGAGCGCTGAGCTCACCCAGACGCAGCGCTGGCACACGGACAACTGAGCAGATGAAAACAAAACAAATTTGGAGGTGCTGCAGGTCTCCACATGAAAAGCACAAAACAGTCGAAAGATAAACCGAAGAGCTGACGTCACAGGCAAGAGGGGGAAAGACGTTTAAGTCTGTAAATATTTCTAACAATAGATTTACACCCAGTTTAAGTCCTCAGACCAATTACACCATTTCCCCTGGTGCCTGCAGCTTCACAGTGTAAACAGTCTCTCATTTGGCAGCATGCATCCAGTCTGAGAAGGAGATGAGAGGTGGAGTAAAACCACAGTGGAGTTTTGGCTGCTTAATGAGGGCAACACCCAGCACTGCGGTTTCCAAACCCTGCCAAAGGGTCAGAGAGCTCACACGACTCCAATGCAGTTGTCTAAAAATGAGGCAGTAAAGAGTATGACATGGCATATTTTTCCTTGTTCTGGAAATGACAAACATGGGTATTATATATATATGCACGTCTTGATGCATGCTCAATCATCCAGGTAAGTAAATCTCCAAAAGTTGGAGAAATGGTCGAAAGATAGAGACTGAAGAAGTCACTTGGACGAGTAACAAAACGTTTCTCCCACTGAAAACGCTACGTCCAGATGAACAGAATAAACTTTTGTGTATATATATATATATATATATATATATATATATATATATATATATATATATATATTCATATTTTTTTAAGTTAAGAGTCATATTTTTATTATTTTGGAACTCATCACATGTCTGCCTGTAGCTATGATATTAATGTCTCATCTTGTGGTAACCCCTTAACCCTTTTACTCCGCTGTTATTTGCTTAAAAAACAATCATCTAAAATGCAGCAAAATCCAAAGAAAAGCTTCTATCTTTTCAGAGTACTGCATGGAGAAATTACTGCTTCTTGTAATACACTGGTATGTAGGTTTAAAAAAAGGAGCTTTTTTTCTGCACACATAGCAGTGTAAAATTCTTGGAGATTGCGAGTCTGTAATTAGGCCCCTCTAACCCTAACATGAATTAAAGCGTTTGAACGGCACCCAAGAACTCAGGCACAGACAGCAGCACCAGCTGCTGCAGAGAAAACACACACCTTCCTGTCCGCATCAATCACTGCTCCCTCTTCACTTCCCTCTTCCCCAACTCTATTTTATCTCCCAGCCTTTCTTCCCCTTCAGAGGCTGTCATTCACCTGCACTTTTTCTTCAGCGCCTCTCTCTCTCTCTCTCATCCACATTCACTTGGCTGAACCTTTGAGTGCACTGCAGTTAGGAGAAGCACTGGCCTCTGAATTTCTCCTGTGGTGCTGAATTTTTGATGTGACCTCTGGGCTGTCTCTCCTCAGATGGACCCTGTCCAAAAGGCTGTGATGACGCACACCTTTGGGCCACCTATGATGAAGACAAAGCGGCCAATCATCTCCTGCAACGTCTGTCAAATACGCTTCAACTCAGAGGTATGGCAGCTTAAGCAGTTCCAGAACAGGGTTGCTTTCATGGCCATAAAAATCCTACTAACTGACCACTTGCAAAATTCACAACACAAACAGCAGCTTTTTTTTTCTACCGGCTTAGCTTAGGTGAGTAGGATGCTGGGGAAAAAGTGACACTCAAACGCAAAAGCATCCTAGTTTTACCTGGATTATTAATCAAGTTCCTCAACCTGCTACATCAGCACCTGTGTGTCCTTTTATGCAGAGACCTTCAGATTAAATAGCTAAAAGCTTAAGTCTGCGGTGGCACATCCACTGTAGAGTGCTTTACCACACTGTGGAAACCAGTGCTGAATGCTTCTATAATAAAATTTAGTCTTATGTTAACACCTCTGCTTCTAGTTTTTATTGGATTTGGGAAAGTTTTGAGTGCCAGGCTTGTTAGCCCAGTATTTCAGAAGGTTTGCTTTAAGAATTTTGAGTAGTGTTGCTGCAGGATTTTAAAGTTTGGCGGGTGTAGCAGTTAATAAAAGGATGGGGTTAATAGAAACTTAGTTGGTTAAAGACATCATGTTAAAATAATGAATATCTGAATTACTTCAATCCAGAATTGAACTTGTATTCACTGCACATGACCTAAAAAGTCTGCAGTCTGGACTTGAAGTTGGTTGGTGATTGACTGCACAGCTGGAGAAGGTGAAAACTTAGTTCACACTTTAGCAGCTCCATTTTTAGCTTGTCCACCAAAAAGTGTGGGGGGGAGGAAGGGAGAGATATACCTGCTTGCTTCACTTCTGCTGGAATTCTCACACACATGGTAGTATTAAAGTTTCAAAGGAATGTTGTCTCAGATAAGTTCCTGATTATCCAAAAACTTGTCTTTTTAACTTGTGCAAACAGAAGTCTGAAAAACATTTCTTAGCTGTTGACGGCCACCTTGTGACTATAACTGTTCTTTATCCCACTCTGACGAGGCTGTAACTGACATTTGTACGACGTGTTTGCTGGTTACAGTAAAGCAGGAGGATGGAGTCCTAGAAGTTTCTGTATTGCTGATGGGGCACATTTGTGGCACATTATGACTAACAGTTGGCGCCTATGCCAACGCAAGGAAAGGGGGGCTGAAATAAAAGAGGCCTGAAGTGATGAAACTTTAGAGGAAATATTGGAGTGTCCCCCATTAAGGAGGCAGTCGTGTTAACTGAAGTTGAAAAGCAAGTCATTCATAATGTGGGCAGCTACTGGATGACATGCCCGACGAGTCTGCGCCTGTCTACTGCTGGGTCTGTTACAGTGAGTGAGCACAGGGAATACATTTTAATGATATAGGACTTTCTTTGCATGAAAAAATATGTATTTGGACAGCCCATTTCTTGGTGAGCACACTTCTTCTCAAGCTGTATCTCTACATTTCTGTATTTATTTAACACCAATATATGTGCAAAAAGTGAAATAATCCCAGAAATAAAAAACACGTCAGTTGAAGACGCAAATATCTTGTCTTGTCAACAAAACGCTGGGGCTGCATTTGAATGATCGATGCATTCGACGCTGACAGAGCTTTCAAGGATGGAAAAATCCTGGTCTTTATGACTTACTGCTGTAACCTCTAACCTAAAACATGAGCAGAAATCAAACAAAAGCCTGATATACAAGCCTGGCTAAAAATATGATTGGATTGCAGGGACCAAGTGCTAAATACTTTCACTCTAAATGCAGTGGTGTGTAAAGGACACAGGCAAGGAGGGAGTCATGTGAAACTTGTGTAACACTGCCCCGTTCTCTCTGCGAGGGGCCGCTTAATTATATCTCCCCTGCTCAAACCTTGCGTGTTCTCACATGGTCAACATTATCATTAGTATTATGGGGGTGGGGTACGTGTAATAGGGAAGTGTTTTGATTCTCTTCACCATGTTCTCATTTGCATACCTGTGCGTCCACTGAAATGTGCATGTATGAAAATGCTTGTGCAGGTGTGTGTGCGTGGCTTATCATGTGCCCGGGACTTCCAATTCTGAGCCACCTGTTTGTCCAGCCTGCTGCTTTACTCATGAGCTGGCAGCGTGCATCTGCTCTGCTGCAGCTCTACAACACTTTCCAGAGTAACCTGAGAGTCTGGGAGCTTAAAGCATAGTGGACATTCTTTAATAATGAAGGAATACTCTATTTACAGTGCTGTACTTGGCTTACTCATGCTGTCTGGTCTGTGCCATGGCTCTTAAGGGAATACGAAGCGAAAGCAAATTGTTGATGGTGGTCACTGGGAGTCAGGTGCCTATCACTGCTGCTCCACTGTAGTCCCACATGCTGTAATTATAACGCCGCAATTCATTTAAGGCCACAGAGGACAAATTAGCCTGCCAGTGTGTTCAGCTCTGCTCTGCTGCAAGGTTGACGTCACACCATGCTGCATTAGCCATCGTCACCACTGCTGTAACATGCTGGACACCTCTCTCCCTTTCCCCATCTCTCCTTGTCCTCCTCGGGCAAATGCAAAATCATGTTTCATTACCGTCCCCCATCCGTCTGGCAACTTTTGTCTTTTCTTTTTCCTCATCGGTTTTCATGTTTCCACTTCTCCCTCTGTGGGGGTATACTCTATACCGTGTCTTTCTCTCCACCTCTCAAGCCTCTTTCCACCCCCTCTTCCTGTCACTGCTGTCTGTCCTCAGTAGATTTGGCTGCTAGACCAGCTCTATCTGCTTTCAGTGCCTTTTGTCGGTTTATAGATAAAACATCAAAGCACATCCTGCTTAGAGAGAAAAAGGATTTTAGGGACATTCACTTGCTCTCATTTTCTCCTTAAATCCCATTCCCACTTCTTCATTCATCTAAATTCTCCTTTCCGTTGGCTCTCACTCAGCTTCTCTCCATCCATTTCACCTGCTAAAACATAGTTTCTGTTTTATCATATGCTGTATTATTTACCTTTCTTCTTACATAAAAACCCCTCATTGACATCAATTGCTTTGGATCCTGTAATGTACTGTGCCCCCACTTCTGATGCTGTCAGGATTTTTTTATGCATGAATGGATGGCAGCCCTTCATTGATTTCTTGAAATTGAAGGTCATTAGGACAGTGAAAGTATCCAAGCACAAGCAGCAAGAAAACTATTGGGTTGCATAAAAAGATAAAAAACAAAACAAAACAAAACAAAACATGAAGGCCGGCAGCACAGAGCCTGGGTTACAACAAGAGAGGCCACTGGCTATTTCAGCTCTCTACTGTCCTTTGTTTGTCGAGTTGTAGGCCCCTCATCTCCTGCCTAATTGCAGGGAAGCACCAGCTGGGGGAGTAGAGTTACACAAGCAGAGCTATATCTGCCTTTCTGTCATCACCAATCAGGATGAGGGCTATATGGGTAACTATCATTGGCAGTTAATACCACAGGCTTACAGAGGCACGCTGGACACGTCCCAGTCGACCCTTTGCCTCAGAGCCCCAACATGTACCTGGCACACGCCTCATGTGGGTTTCTCAGCCTTTCTATTGACATAATGAAACAGATCTAATTCCAGAACGTGTTTGCATGAGCATACACATGCACATAGAGTCACACACACAGTGTCATATAAGGAGCTTACAGGAACTATATTTGTACCCTAACACCTCACCCTTTCCTTTGATTTCACTTGATGGTGACATGGACAGTAATATCTGAACTTGGAGGCTTACACTGATTTCCGTATCAGCGGGGAATATTTTCGGATGTAAATCATGCACCACATGATTTACATCAAATGCCAAAGTTAAATACCAGCACAACAAACCTTTTGTGTAATGAGGCAGAAAGTAAGGGCATTGAGGTTAGTGCCCAGCGGACATATTTGTAATAATTGTAACCGCAAACCTTAACCTCTACCACAAAAAAAAGATAATGTTTATGAATATGCAAAATCTGTAGAGAGGTTTCTAGTACAGGAACTTGTACAGTTGGAAGACAGAACAGGAAGCTATGGTCTGAATAGCTGCCGGTTACACTGAAAGCTCAAAAGAATAAGCTGTGACTTCAATGCTCTAAAAAATAAACAGTTACAACTAAAATAAGTACGGCTAATGTAGAAAGTGGAAAGCTCATGAAATATTGTCTTTTCTGGGACCTTCTAGCAATAAAAGCCTCAGTGATGAAGCCATATAACTGACATATAAAATGTCTGCAAAAGGAACCTTAATGCAGCTCTGATATGGCTGTGAAAGTGCACACATTACACGTTAAATCCGTGTGTTTTCCAGGGAATCCTTCACTTCGTAGGTGGGAGGAAGTGAGGAAATGGCAGACTTATAATAGATAACTTGTTTCCTGTTGCATCTTGAAAACTGAAATGTAAAATCCGACATCCCCACAGTAGATCTTTAAATGGCTCCCTTGGAGGATCAGCTTGGAACTGATCCTCTTAAGTGCACACTCGTGGATGCAAACTTTTTGCCCAGCAACTGACTGTCAACTGTCACACCTCACCCACATCCCCCCAGCCCATTTCAGATTATCCCACCACTCAATAATCATCATCAGCTCAGCAGGCCAGTGCTGTGATTACAGCAGTGCTGAAGGAAGACAAGAATATTCTGGAGACTAATCTTTGCTGACTGCCTCATCAGTGGTGCACCATCACCCGTCACAAAAAACAGCTCAACAGACAGTTTGATTAGGGTTTATTATGTGTGTGTTACTATTTGTAGACACTTCACTTGATGATCTATTAGAGTCTGCTTGGTTCAATATGGAGAAAAGACAACCAAGGTGGTGGGCATTTGGAAATAAGGACATGAACATGCCATGTTAAAGTGCCATGTGCTTTATTCTTGTTTTTCAGAGCCAGGCAGAAGCCCACTATAAAGGGAACCGTCATGCTCGAAGGGTGAAGGGTATCGAGACTTCCAAAACAACCCGTCTCCAAGATGGTGACAAGCAACACCATCCCCCTCCTGCTTCACCCTCACCTCCAGGCCCTTTACCATCCAGCCCTGAGCCTGATCCTAACAACAATAAACAGGGTGAGCATCGCCTCTCAAATACAGGAACCTGTCATGAAATGTAAAGTGAAAGTATTGGCAAACTGGTTTATCTAAAATAATATATTTTCGCATCAGGAGAGTCAGAAGGTTCATTTTATTGCTGATTTTGTTTTTTCCTAAATTATTCACTAACAAGAGATCTTTGTGCTGTTTTCAGATGACAATCAGTCCTGTCCCAACTCTAAAGAGTCACCGTCAACCCCCAGCTGCCTTCCTACTTCCACACCAAGCTCAGCAGATACAGAGTGCCCCCTCTTGCCTTCTGTCAACACGCCTTTGCCACTGTCTCCTTCCCCTTCTGCAGCCCTCAGTACACCCTCTGCAGATTCAGCAGCACCAGCAGCAGCTGGTCTTCTTGACACCCCGTCCCCAGCACCCAGCCCATCTTCAGGAGAGTCGGAGGAAGAGAAAGCCAAAAAGCTTCTCTACTGCTCCCTTTGCAAAGTGGCTGTTAATTCCCTCTCACAACTGGAGGCACACAACAAAGGTTAGTCCCAGGGGAAGTGGACAAATTGTGCAGCTTTCAAAGCGTCTTCAGAAACACTGAAGCGTGCCTCTTTAGAAGTTATTCTTCACTTGTTCTGAGTGTTATGTTTGAAGACGTGAAGCAGCTGCGTTACTGCCACTTAGTGGTGAGAATGTCATATTAAAACATGGTAAATGGCAATTGATAAAAACCTTAACACACAGCACCTACACTTAATATTTTCTCACTCAATTCTCTATCATAAAGTCCATTTACTGGCTGTTCTGGAGCTTTTAGTCTTGTTACATAATCCTCTGGAAGTTTAAAAAGCTTATTATTTATTTCAACCACTTGAACAACTTCTTATCCATATGGGAGACTCTTGCTCGTGGAAACATCAGACAAACAACAACAACAAAGAGGCAACAGAGAAAAACATTGAAGGGGAAAAAATCCTGGAAGATGCTCACTCTAGTATTCTTTTTGTTGTTCCCAGGTACCAAACACAAAACTATTCTGGAGGCTCGAAGTGGACTGGGACCGATTAAAGCTTACCCACGCTTGGGTCCTAAACCCAGCCCTGAGCAGGGAGGGGAGCTCTCCTCAGACCCTAACACTCAGGAACGCACCTTCCACTGTGAGATCTGCAACGTCAGAGTCAACTCTGAGCTGCAGCTTAAACAGGTGAGGAAGAAAAGCTCAAAATAGATCCTGAGTGGATTATATGACGAGAAATCCCATATCTGATTTTTTTTTTTTTATTTAATGTTCCAGCATATATCTAGCCGGAGGCACCGCGATGGAGTCGCAGGGAAACCTAATCCTCTTCTCAGTCGGCACAAGAAGCGCACAGACTTTATGGTACATGCTCATTTTTATTTACATGCAGCACTTCTCCCTCATAAATTCATCCTCATTTAGGTTTAATCTTAAAAGGATCAACAAGTCGTTTTTCTATTTGTTTGTTTTTTAAAGGAACTTCCAAAAACCCTAGGGGCTGGACTTTTACCAAATCCTCTGGCTGTTGCTGCAGCAATGGCAGCAGCAGCGTCCTCAAATCAGCTGGCACTACGTCCTCCCGGCCCAGCCTCCCATCCTCACCCTCATCACCACCTCCTACAGGGAACACCCCTCAGCCTGCTGAGGCCAGCCCCAGGACCCATCCGCACCACACACGGGCCAATCCTCTTCACTCCTTATTAATGCTGAAAGAGCGAGGACAAATCAGGAAGAAGCACACTGTGAATCGGAGGCCGGCAACCGCGTGCCATCAAGAGCCAAACCAGCTGGTGTTTCTCCAGCTGGTTTTTCAGGATGATAAAAACATGAACATGGCTCTTAATGGCGCATCGTGTAGCAAAATATATGTTTCCATCCTCTCCAGTTTCCATCAAGCATGGACTTCTTTCAGCATCCTCCAGTCTGCAGCTGACTAAATACCTGCATCTGTCATAAGATCCACTACATTGGACTGAAAACCCTACCTCTCTTAAGTTTATGGTTCATCTGCAAGGATTCATTACATATCCAAACGTTAACAAACATGCCTGCTGCAGTTAGGTGTAGTAGTTGCCTCTGATGTTAGTTGGTATCCATACTGTAGCTGTAAAGGTATAGTGGATTGTACCACTGTAATTTTTTCTATTTTTATTTTTTTGCTTTTGTAGCCTATGAAAAGAAAAAGGTGCCCACAGTGTTGATACAATGTCTGCAGTTTCTGGCAAACATTTTCACAGCTGGCTTTTGTCTGTATTGTGTCAGGTTTACAGAAATAAGGAGTGATAAGAAGAACAGGAAATACATAGTTCTTACAGGAAGTCTTAAAGCAGAAGTGATTATGAAGTAATGGTAATCATAGATCATTGGCTACAGATGCACTATGCAGCTCTTGGTGTTTATTCTTAGCGTTTTAAGAGGAAACACAAGCTTAGACTTTATAAGAAACAGAGAACAAGAGGAAATACCCGTGCTAAGTCTCTTAAATCCCCTAAACTGTTTTTCTGATGATCCTCTGATTATCCCCAAGTCATCACAGATCGTGTATATAAAAGTCTCACAAAGCACACAAGCGGTGAGAAATATAAGTGAAAATGTCTTCATTATTTTATCATCTACACAACACTGTGCAAAACAGAAACTTTTCAGTGTCTTAATGGACTGACTTTCACATGCCGAGCACAGCAGGACAGTCGTTGACTCATGGCTTCTATTGCAGTTTGTGCACATTAAAAAGACTGCATTTCACCACTATCTGAATGAAGTGGAAACAGTGTGATGAAAGACACCAGCATTGAAGCAAAAAGGACCACATGCACAGATGAGAAGTTGTATGCAAAAAAAACCTTTTTGACAGTGTTGCAGGTTTGTGTTGGGATAAAAATGTTTTGTTTGTCTGCTCTGCCTCGTGTGCTCCAATCTGCATCACCCAAAGTATCCCAGTGAAAACTGTTGGCTTGCGAAACTTTAGAGGGAAGCTTTAGGAAATGGAAACTGTAGCAATACTTTAAGCACTCCTGCTAACTTTTCTTGTCAACTGCAATAAAAAATGTCTTCAAATGTGATAAATGTTATTTAGGATTAGGATACTGAAACGTTGCTGTAAACGTAGATTAATAAATAATAATAATAATAATAAATGGTTCAAGTCTGGGATTCCTAAATGTTGAGTCTAAGTAAAATTATATATATTAAAAAAAATCATTAAACTGAATTCATGGTTGTAACGAGTGGTGACTGGTGTTTTGTTTTCCAGTTATTTTAAGTGTCCTGCAGCACATAAACAGGAAATCTCACTATGAGAAGGCAAGAAAACTAAAGAGAATAACACCCCCCACCCCCAACCCCAATCATCATATGAAAAGAAAGGTGGACATCATCAACTTCACGGTGAGAAAATTTAAACGCTTTTCATTAGAAATGTTTGAAAGTCTGAATTTTGAAAATATCACCTAGGTTAGAGTTCTTATGAAACTAAACCTCAATTAGTTTATCAACTTTCTGTTAAGTTAAAATAAAAGTAAACGCTGATTGTTGGTTTTGTCTATTTTGTTACCGCATTTTGTTGAGGGAGATATTCTTTTAATAGCCTATTATTAATAATAATAATAAATAAAGTATTATTACAATATTTAACCATCTGTTCCTGAATAAGCTGGTAACTAGTCATTTCCTCTGGCAAAAACAGAAGTTTTGTTTTAGTTGAGAACTTTGCTTGAAAGCCAGAACAGTTTCACTGCAGATAGTTGAACTGTTTTGTTTACAATTGTTCATAATTATTTTTCTTTACTAACCATCAAAAACCAAATGATTACATTTGTTCACTTCACTGCACTGCCTGAAACCTCAAGGATTAGCTGACATTGAAAATCTTTGAGGTGAGGGCAGGCAACAGGATTTTGTTTACTTATATTCTGATTCCTATCTTCTGTTTATATTAGTTGACAAAATGCTGAGGAATCAAACAAACCACACCGAGGACTTTCTCTCCTGCCACAGTCCTTCTGTTGAAATCTACCGGTACTTTGCTGTGCTGTTGGGATGTGCTGTAACCATCACGGGTACGGTCGGGAACCTGATGACTGTTCTGGCTTTTGCCTTTGACCCACGTCTGAGGACTCGCTTCAACGTGCTCATTGTCAACTTGGCTGCATCTGATCTCTTGTACTGCACCATCCTGCAGCCCATCTCCGTCGACTCCTATCTACACCTCAGGTGGCGCAGCAGTGAGCTGTGGTGCAGAGTCTTTGGCCTGCTCCTCTTCCTCTCCAACTCTGTCTCCATCATTACCCTCTGCCTGGTAGCAGTGGGCAGATATCTCCTGGTCGCAAAGAGAGCTGTGTTTGACCGTGTTTTTTCTAACCACGGTCTTACTTTACTCATCATCTTTGCGTGGGCACTCGGCCTGGTCAGCTTTGGTCCACTCTGGTCTGTCTATGTGTTTGTGCCACAGGTGTGCACATGCAGCTTCCATCGTACCCGGGGTCGTCCTTACACCACCATCTTGCTAGTTTTCAGCTTTCTTGTTGGCCTGAGCTGTGTTGGTGCATTCTACCTGCTCATTTACAAACATGTTCTGGTTGCATCACAAGCGCTCCTCCGTTACAGGTTCAGCCAACAGTCATCCAGGAGGAAACCAACACCAGCTCAAGAGACTGACGATAGTAGTGTAAATTCTGTCATAACAAACACGTACGGCCAGGCAGAACTTGCTCAGGGTATAGAGGCAGCTGGTGAAAAGTCCTGCCAGTCTGCTCAAAGTTCACTTAAGACCTTAAAAACTGAGCCCACATCTGAAGCTGACCTTGCACCACCTACTCCCACAAATGCAATGCTGGCATCACACTCGACAATTGCAGTGGATGAAAAGGAAATTAAGCACATAACACGGATGTGCTTAACTGTTTTTCTGTGCTTTGTGTTCTGCTATGTCCCCTTTGTGCTGCTGAACACAGCCGACAAACAGAACCATGCCCCTCAGGTACTATACATGTTCTTTTCCAACCTCACCTGGCTCAACAGCTGCATCAACCCCGTGCTCTATGCTGTCATGAATCGCAGGTTTCGACAGGCCTATCACATGCTGCTCACCAAGGCTGCTGAACCTTTCACCCACCTGTGTATCCGTCACACAGATCAGCGTTGATAAAACTTAAAGCAGACATTATAAGATGGGAGACGTGCTAATAATGTTGAGCTGAAATCAATGGAAGAATTTCAAAACAGCAAAAATATCAACATCAATTTCTCTTCAGGGTGGGAAAAACTTTTTAAAACTTTATTTTAGGGAGGTGACAGCATTTTTTTGAAATCTTGTTTCTATTTCGGACATAAGGTTTTTGACGGGGCATTTTCACTGTCTTGCAGGACAAAAATATGTGTAGTTCAAATTTTCCTCATTGTAAATGCCATAAAATGTTGAAAATTTAAATGAACAATTTGCTCTAAATGGACTTGACTTCATTTTGAATTGTTAAAAACTTTGTACCAAATCTCACAATCGCCCCGTTGTGTGATTGTCTCAGCCATAGTTCAATAGCTCTGTCTGTTATAATAACAGGCAGAGAATTATTCCAGTAAAAGATAATAGTTTCTTTCTATACATATAATTCTAAAAATTTGGAAATGTAATATTATTTGTAAAAATAAAATAACAAATTAAGAAATGTCTGTCAATGGTGTGACAATTTTAAGTTGGGTAATTCCAATTGGACAGCTATATTTAGCTAAAGGGCCCCATTCAAGGTCATGTAGCTGAGGGGCCACGTGAATCCCATGACACTCACACAGATTAAGTTTTGTTGACCTTATGTTTAAAATGTATATTTCTCAACATAATTACAAAGCGTTGTGTAAATGACACTTAAGTTATTAGTGCCACGGTTATAAACAGTGCACAAGTGTGATGAGTGCGTAACTTATTTGGAGAAGAAAGAACTGAAGGAGAAATGAGTAGAAGAGACTATAAAGAAGTGATAGAGAGCAAATTAGGATCCACTTTGGTAATTTATTACATTGACATTAACCTATTGTCTACTATTTTCCAAAGAAATATCATGAAAAGAAGGCTGAAGGAAACTGGAAAGTGTGTTAACTGTTTAATTAATAACAGCTCTAAAAGTGCATTTTTAACTAAAGTTATATTCATTAATGTTTTGCATATTTCTTAAAGTAAAATTAAAATGCATTTTTCAAAGACGTGAATGTAATCAAGAGACTGAGTGCATGAGCTACGAAGAGTCAACGTTCTTTCCGAAAATTAGGCCTCATTTAATAAGTAAAAGTTTATTTGTTGCAATCAGTACATTTGATTGAAGTATTGTTGATGCAAAGAATGACTTTCTCTATCAACGTTTAAATAAATAAATATGTCACATATTTGGGCCATCAGCACCATTTCTGTCCCTTAGTGTGACATAATGTCCTCTGGTGTGACTTTCTGGTGTGACCCCCCCCCCCCCCCCCCCCCCCCCAAAAAAAAAAAACCCAAACACTTTTTTTTCTATCATTATCTCACCTGTTAAGGAGAAGCTACATTATAGATGTACATACGCTCCGCTCCATCAATGCCTGGAGTTAAATCTGAAATATTGGTTTTTAGCTGTAAAGTTTCCTCACTTTGATGCCAAGCTTTATAAACGCACATATATCAGTATTTTGCCAACTTGGCAGCTGAGGCAGAGGGCAGAGGACAGAGGCTGGAAGATCAAGGTGCGGAAAGTGGGGTGCAGGGGCTTTGTTGCCAGTACAACAGCAAAACTGCTTAGAGAGATTGGGATCAGAGAACAGGCACAACGGCAAGCTATAAGAGAATTGGCTAACACTGCTGAGAGGACCAGTCACTGGCTATGGCTAAAAAGGGCTGACATCACTTGGGCAGCTAAGGCAGTCAGCTGACCGCGAGACACACGCCCAGGATTGATCGACCCGTGGTGGGCCTGCCTCAACAGGGGGCGTCAAAAGGGTAAAACATAACATTAGAAATTTTACCGATTGACTGAAACAGCTGTCTCGGGGCCTCCTGGGGACTGTGCAACTAACCTCATGAAACCTCAATGAAAGAATAAGAAAGAAAAATGTTCCGCTCTTCTCCCCTCTGCTCTTCTTCCCTTTTCTGGGAGGCAGTGGGGAGGTAGAGCGTACAGCCCGATCCAGCGAGGAGGTGTGGGAAGCCAGATCAGGCGCCCCCCTTCCAGATCTTCTCTCTGCTTTCTCCTATCTTATCTTACTTACTTGTCTTACTCCTCTCTATCACCTTTTCTGTCCCTTTGAAGAAATGAGGCTCCATAAATGTTAAAGAGGCAAGTATTTCTCAGGTGCAGTGAATAGATAGGATAAACTATAGAAAACTAAACAGCAAAAAGAAGAAGAAAAATAACAATTTTAACATAAACCATTGACACACTCTGGGGCCTGATCAACCCTGGCAGGGCCTCCTTGGATGAGGGTGTCTAGTGATAATGGCCGAAACACCCTATGAATCCAAGGTTCACTACTGACGATGTGTCCCAAATTTTAACATGATAATTTAGATCAGATCTCTAATCTCTAAACCTAACCAAGGAAAAAGGGAAGATTAGCTTGGGTAAAAGAACAAAAGTTGAGGCACACAACGATGTGTGCCGCTAGTAAAGTTTCTGGGCTGCTTTTCCTCATAACAGCCATCCCCCAAGATTTTCTCCATTTAAAGCTATGCATTGTCAGGGAATGAAACATCTAGTCCTTTTACTGAATTCTAACTTTCGTTTTAATGATTTGGGACAGAATTTCAAAATCATCTTGTAGGTTACAAAATTAGATAAATGTTATTAAACGTTCATCAATCAGAATATCATCTCTGTCTCATCCTTTATTTCATTTCACTAGCTGGGCCCACGTCCTCATTTATGTTTGACAGCGTTTTAGTAGGAAAAAGTGAATGCTCTGACATGAATTGAGCTGCAGTTTGGGGAAGGCCTCGAAGGGGACTGGCGATGGCTCCCGGGCCTGGCAGATCCCCATGTACTGAATAGAAGTGAAGAAGCTGAAGAATGGAGAAGAAGGAGGGAGGCAGGGTGGGGCGTGTAAACGAGAATGATCAGCTTGCAGAACTAGGGGAACCTATATAGATCAAATTCAAATTCAAATTCAAATTTTATTTGTCACACACACACAACCATACACAGTATGACATGGGGGTGAAATGCTTGTAGCTGTACAATGCCCGACCATTAAATGACAGAAGAAAAGTTTTACAATATTTACAATTTACTACAAAAATTTACAAATTAACTTAGGAATTTACAGTAAAGAATGTGCAAATAGCAGAAGAGATTATAAAGATAAGGATTATAAATTATAGGAATTATAGGATTATAGGAAATGTGTGGTGGTGCGTGTGGTGACGTGTGTGAGAGTCCAGTCTTATAGTGACGTGTTTGGGAGAGTCCAGTCCTACACCTGGTTCAGGGCCCGAATAGCCTGGGGGAAGAAGCTCCTCCTCATTCTCTCTGTTTTGGCCTTAAGGGAGCGGAAGCGCTTCCCAGACCTCAACAGTGAGAAGAGTCCATTGTTGGGATGGGAGAGGTCCATCATAATCTTCCTAGCTTTGGACTTGCACCGCTTGGTGTAGATGGACAGCAGGTCAGGGAGCTCTGATTGAATGATGCGTTCTGCCGAGCGCACCACCCTTTGCAGATCTCGTCTGTCCTGCTTGGTGCTGTTCCCAAACCAGGTGCAGATGTTTGACGTCAGGACGCTCTCGATGGTGCAGGAGTAGAAGTTCTTGAGCACCTTCAGTGGCAGATGGAAGTCTCTAAGTCTTCTGAGGAAGAAGAGACGCTGACGGGCTTTCTTAACCAGGGTGTTGATGTGACAGGACCATGACAGGTCCTGAGTGATGTGGACACCCAGGTATCGGAAACTGTCCACTCTCTCCACTGGCGTGCCACTGATGATGAGGGGTTTGTAATTCCTCGCCTGCTTTGTAGTGAAGTCCACGATCAGCTCCTTAGTCTTGCTGACGTTTAGGAGGAGGTTATTCTCCTGGCACCAGGTCTCCAGGTTCCTAATCTCCTCCAGGTAGGCCGTCTCGATGTTGTCGGAGATCAGGCCCACAACAGCAGTGTCGTCAGCAAACTTGACAATGGAGGTGGTGTCGGATGTGGCTACACAGTCATAAGTGTACAGTGAGTACAGCAGGGGGCTTAAAACACAGCCCTGAGGCACTCCAGTGCTGAGTGAGATGGAGGGGGAGACTTGTTTTCCTACCCTCACTGATTGGGGTCTGTCTGTGAGGAAGTTGAGGATCCACTGACACAGTGATGAGCTGAGTCCTAGATCCGTCAACTTGGTGAAAAGCTTAGAGGGAATTATTGTGTTGAATGCTGAACTGTAGTCCACGAACAGCATCCTAACATAATTCCCTCTGCCAGTGTCCAGGTGACTCAGGGATGTGTGGAGCAGGTGAGATATGGCATCGTCTGTGGAACGATTAGTCCGGTAAGCAAACTGAAGTGAGTCGATGGTGGGAGGAAGTGAAGAAGTGATGTGATCTCTCATCAGTCTTTCAAAACACTTCATCACAATTGAAGTCAGTGCTACTGGACGGTAGTCATTGTGGCAAGCGGGCTGTTGTTTCTTTGGAACAGGGACAATAATGGACCGTTTGAAGCACGTGGGAACCACAGCTTGGGCCAGGGAGAGGTTGAAGATCTCCGTGAACACCGGTGCTAGTTGATCAGCGCAGGCTCTAAGGACCCGGCCAGGGATTGCATCTGGTCCTGCTGCCTTCCTGGTGTTCACCCTCCTGAAGGTGTTCCTCACGGCATGCTCTGTGATGACGAATGCATTTTCTTCACTGGTGCACTCCGAGCACGCGCAGCCGTTTGTTGTTTTAATTGCTGCGGCGTCGAAGCGAGCATAAAACGTGTTCAGCTCATCAGCCAGTGAAGCATCGGCATTCATCATTGAAGAAGCTGGTCGTTTATAGTCCGTTATAGTCCGCAGTCCTTTCCACAGGCTCTTAGAGTCGCACTGTCGTAGCTGTGACTCTAGATGGCAGCCGGAAGGAGCGTGTTTGGAGGCGTGGTCCTGCTCCTGAAATTCCGATACATAATCTCCAATAAATAAAAGATGGGAATATTTCCAAGGTGGAAAAAACAGTTATATTTTGTTTTAGTGTCCCCTAATTCATTTTAACAACTTTGGTATTAGCTTACTTTTATTCACACTGAAGTAATGAGAGACGTAACATTTCTTGCAGTTGTAAAATTTGAACATTCAAAGCCAGTAAACAATGTCTCCCATTTCATGGGTTGGCATTTGGATTAGCTTGTCTTCTTGTCACAGGTTTAGGACATGCTCAGAGAGCAGTTCTGCTGTTCCCACCTGTTAGTGAAGCCTCCACCTCCCCCTGGTGTTCATCTTCAAGAAGAGTTAACCTGTCAACTCTGCTGATGAGCTTTGCGACAAGTCGTGTTACTTAGCAGACTGTTTGTAAAAGCTTTTCACATCTACGCAGAAAATGCAGAGTAGTGGACTTTTGTGACACCGAAAGAGTCCACTCCCCACCCACTAATGCTCATGTACATGTATTTGCCCTAAGAAAAAAATCATAAAGTCTTTATACAACTTAGTTTCACTTCATATATTTCCCTTTGTTGTCCACACCCCACATGTAGTACTTTCCTACCCACCAGTGGGGCCTGCCCCTAAGTCTGAGAACGACCGTTGTAGTGGTTTCTGCTCCTAATTTTACCCACTTTCACCTTGCTTAGTCTTCTGGGAGAGGTGGTGGGCACACTGGGTTTCATTTGATTCTAGTTTTAAACTTAGGGAGGTTTTTTTCTGCACTTCTCCAAAACTGAAATGAACAACATTTGGTTGCTTCCGTCTCTTCCATCTTGTTCAAATGTATGACTCAAAGTAGGTTTAGGTCAACAGAACCTGCAACCCTTAAAAATATTTTCACAGAGCAGAAAATGTCAGAAAACAGCGACAGAACTAAGTGCTCACTGTCAAGATGCACATCCGTTACTCTGATCAAATAATGAATAGAATTTCATTTGAAACTAAAGGTTTTATTAATCAGTCATGCTTTTTCGGTCAGGTTTCAAACAATCAACACAACACACCAAACATGTGATTTCACGTGTGCTTTACACATTGTTTTCACTCAAGAATTCTTTTTTATTAGTTCTTTTTTTGGATGCTGCTGCAGTAGCAGCAGACACGGGGCATGAGACAGACACAAGAAATGATCACAAATGTGTAAATCGTGCAGCTGCTCAGAGTGACATCAGGCTGCTTTTCTCCTCTCAAATTGTGTGACAGGAGCACGTGTGACAGTGAGTAACCATGGTTACAGGGGACGGTCTGAAACTCATGATCCCCAGTAAAAGATCTCAGGTTATTATATCCCTCTAAAATCAAGGCTGTGCTCAAATACTGAAACTTAGTTAAAAAAAATTACTGCTGTAAACTTAATAACACTGACATCATTCCATAGGAAATAATATGTGCACTGTGTCACTGATGTTATTTCAGAAGTGAAAAATGAACCCTTCTCCTGACTGCATTTGGTGTAACTTCCCTGTTCATGTTTTGTTGTGCTTTTCAAAGATATGCATGTCTGGCATTGGGTGCATGCCATGAAGAAGACAATAGAAGTTAATGTATTCTGTTATGCTCCATTTGATACTACTATTCTAAAACCACTCTGTGAAGTGTAAAATAAATACAATGTAGAATCTACATAGAATCTACATTGTATTTACAATGTATTTATCTACATTGTAGATAAATACAATGCAATGACAAAAACACTGTAAAGGGAGAGTGATCATTAAAAAATAAAATACTGCGAGGAGAGGTGGAGAATGAACTTAACCTGGGTGTCTATTGTCTTGTGTAGTCTGGGAGATGATTGGATGATGGGATGGTTGCAGTTTTCTCTGAGGTGGGGTCGAGTGGGCCACCCCGGGATCTGTGGGGCTGGGCGGTGCTGCTGCACCGATCCAGATGGGTCTGGGCCTCCCTGCTGCTGCAGCGCCGGGTGCGGTCTGCTTGTCTGCACCCCAGGGAAAAGGGTAACATCTCCTGGGTCTAGGTGCAGTTTTCCCCACTGGGGGCAAGGGTACCTGAACCTGGGTATAGAGCATGTTTGGGGAGTGTGATTGTGTGTACAGGTCATAATGCTTGACATTTTATATTCATTTAAAAAGTGTTGTTATTAAAAGACAAAAGTCAAAATACAAAAGATTTCAGGGCTGCACAAAGCCCCCAGTCAAAGGAACTTGCAAAGAAAAGCGTCTGGACTTCTTTAAGTTGCTTGAAGACGTTTCACCTCTCATCCGAGAAGCTTCTTCGGTTCTAAGGTCAAATGGTGGAGAGTCCCAGATATAAACCTAGTGGGAGTAACCCCCCACAGAGGGACAAAAGGACCCCCTGATGATCCTCTAATCGCCTGAGCCAAGGTGTGAAACTGGGTGTGGGTCCCAATCAGCCAGGGTTTCGGGTGAGCTCATTGTGAAACCTGGCCCCACCTTATCATGCGAATTCCCGAGGTCAGATGGCCCAGGATGTGAGTGGGCGTTAAGGCGTCTGGGGAGGGAACTCAAAACTGGATTATAGATGGCAGACAGTTGGTGTCGTAAACCCCCGCCTCTGTTCAAAGTAGGGCTGCCACGATTAGTCGACTAGTCACGATTACGTCGACTATCAAAATCGTCGACGACTGATTTAATAGTCGACGCGTCATTTGAAGCTTTGTAAGATCCCAAAAGCAGGAATAAGTAGCAGGATTTAAGAGTGTAATAACGGACTGAAACAGAAGATGGCAGCACTGCATGTACAAGGATGCCAGCTGCCGTTAAACCCCGAAGAAGAAGAAACTGTGTCCCAGAATTCATAGTGCGGCCCAGCGCAGTTGTCAACAATGGCGGCAGCTAGTTAGTTTTAATATTACTCTTATTATTCTTTCTGGGTCACAAAATAAACGTTTAACATATTTTCAGGCGAGAATGTAGCTGTGTAAACCTCAAATATCTGCTCAGTTTATCAAGACACCACATATTTTCAAAAGCGCTCCGACGTTTTCGGAGGCGTCTGTTACCCACTAGCTCGATAGCTAGCCGGGGGCCATGAGAGCACCGGACTCCCGGCAGATCGTTTTCAAACCCACCGCCCTACTCAGGTTAAACATATACAAGTCACTTAGATAACTTAAAAATGTTATTGTTTGGCTTTTTTCAGTATTTTATTTGTTCCTGAGTAAATCGGCTGAGTTTATTAAACTCCACCGAAACAATCTGCACATTTAATTAGAATTCAATTAACTATCATCTTGTCTTTATTTTTAGTTAGCACAGACCTTAAACACTTAAAGCTGTAAGCTAATGATAGTTATATAAGAGCAGATGCTGCTGGTGCAATAAGCTGTACTTTTACGTTCAATGGATGATGATCTGATTAGTCGACTAATCGCAAAAATAATCGGTGACTAGTCGACTATCAAAATAATCGTTTGTGGCAGCCCTAGTTCAAAGATGGTCGCTCACAGTGGACATAGATGGCTTCTTTCACTCCTCTTTCAAACCATCTGTCCTCTCTGTCCAAAATGTGAACATTGGCATCCTCGAAAGAGTGTCCTTCATCCTTAAGATGCAGATGGACTGCTGAGTCTTGTCCTGTGGAGGTGGCTCTTCTGTGTTGTGCCATGCGCTTGTGAAGTGGCTGTTTGGTCTCTCCAATGTAGAGGTCTGAGCATTCCTCGCTGCACTGTACAGCATACACCACATTGTTAAGTCTGTGTTTTGGAGTTTTGTCTTTCGGGTGAACCAGTTTCTGTCTGAGCGTGTTGCTGGGTCTGAAATACACTGGGATGTCATGCTTGGAGAAAACTCTCCTGAGTTTTTCTGATACACCGGCTACATAGGGGATGACAATGTTGTTGCGTCTGTCCTTCTTATCCTCCCTCTCTGGTGTCTGGTCTTCTTTTCTGTGCCTCTTTGCTGACTTTAAGAACGCCCATTTAGGATAGCCGCACGTTTTGAGTGCTTCCTTTACATGTGTGTGTTCCTTCTTTTTTCCTTCAGGCTTAGAGGGAACATGTTCTGCCCGGTGGTGTAGGGTCCTAATTACTCCAAGTTTGTGTTCCAAAGGGTGATGGGAGTCAAAGAGGAGGTACTGGTCCGTGTGTGTGGGCTTCCGGTAAACTTCGTTGTTGAGGTTGCCGTTCTCTTCAATGTGCACAGCGCAATCCAGGAAAGGCAAACAGTTGTCCTTTGTGTCTTCCCTGGTGAACTTGATGTTTTTATCCACAGCGTTAATGTGCGCAGTGAAGGATTCCACTTCTTGTGTCTTGATTTTGACCCAGGTGTCGTCTACATATCTGTACCAGTGGCTGGGTACTCTTCCTTTGAAAGAGCCAAGAGCCTTCCTTTCCACTTCCTCCATGTAAAGGTTGGCTACAATAGGTGACACGGGGGAGCCCATGGCACAGCCATGTTTTTGTCTGTAAAAGCCTTCGTTGTACTTGAAATATGTAGTGGTGAGGCAGAGGTCTAACAGTGTGCAAATCTGATCGGGTGTGAAGTTGGTCCTGTCCTCCAAGGAGCTGTCTTCTTGTAGTCGTTTTCTGACAGTCTCCACAGTCTCCGTGGTGGGTATGGAAGTGAAGAGAGACTACATAGAAGGACATCATGGTTTCATCTGGATCCAGGGTAAGTTTCTGGACCTTGTCAGTGAAGTCGGTGGAGTTCTTGATGTGGTGTGGGGTGTTCCCCATGAGAGGAGCAAGGATGGTAGCAAGGTGTTTAGCAATGTTATAAGTGGCTGAGTTTATGCTACTGACTATGGGTCTGAGTGGGACAGCTTCTTTGTGGATTTTAGGAAGTCCGTAAATGCAGGGTATGGCATCCCCTGGGTAAAGGCGGTGATATGTAAGGCAGTCAATGATTTTGTCCTTTTCAAAGTCTTGAAATTAGCTCACCCTGGCTGATTGGGACCCACACCCGGTTTCACACCTTGGCTCAGGCGATTAGAGGATCATCAGGGGGTCCTTTTGTCCCTCTGCGGGTGGATACTCCCACTAAGTTTAAATCTGGGACTCCCCACCATTTGACCTTAGAACTGAAGAAGCTTCTCAGATGAGAGGTGAAACGTCTTCAAGCAACTTAAAGAAGTCCAGACGCTTTTCTTTGCAAGCTCCTTTGACTTGGGTCTTTGTGCAGCCCTGAAATCTTTTGTATTTTGACTTTTGTCTTTTAATACCAACACTTTTTAAATGAATATAAAATGTCAAGCATTATGACCTGTACACACAATCACACTCCCCAAACATGCTCTATACCCAGGTTCAGGTACCCTTGCCCCCAGTGGGGAAAACTGCACCTAGACCCAGGAGATGTCCCCCCCCCCACCGCAGGGAAAAGGGTAACACTACCTGGCTCTGGGTGCAGTTCCCCCCTCCAGGGGCAAGGGTACCTAGACCCGGTTTGTAGAGTACGCTTGGGGAGTGTGATCGTGTGTACAGCGTCTCTTTATGTCTGTCCCCACGTTGGTTGAGTGTGGAGTAAGTGTATATGAGAGCATGAGGGTGGGAATGGATGTTTGTATCTGTGTGTGCCTGTATGTCTGTGTCTATATGTCAGGTTGGGTGTCAGGTGCCACCTCTCTGGGGACATCTCAGGCCCTCCAAGGTTTGGAGGCCTATCTCCCTACCACCACTTCCCCTGCCAGTGGCGGACTCCCTCAGGTGTCGGTGCGTTGGTGGTTCTTTGTGTCCGGGGATGGGCGTCCAGGTACACACCGGCTCACTCCTTGGCGGCCGCTTATCGGGGCCTGGAGCCTGGGGCTCGCTCGGGCCACTTCGGAGGTGGGGTGTCCCCGGCCTCTCGGCCTGGGGCTCGGTCACTCAGGCACGGCTGGCTGCCGGCGGAGCTCACGGGCGCGTCACTGCAACTCCCCCTGGCTTCTGCTCCGCGGCTGCTGAGTGAGCCCTCATCTGGGACTCTCCTCAGCTCTTTCTGGGACAGTGGCGCGGCTGCCCCTCTGTTGGTCTTCCTTGGTCTCTTGTGTTCTGGGGGCCTCTGGATGTCTGGAGTTTTGATCTCCTCCATACCTGCTTCATGCCCTGGAGGACGGGGCTGTGGCCCCCCCACACCCTCTAGCAGATCATTACATGAAGGAACCTTTAAAAAAAAAAAAACAAGCGCGTCCATGCTCACAGGTGTACACACGGGTGACCACACCCACAAACTACACCCTTTTTGGCTCCTACCTCAAAGCACACTGTGTTCTGTTGATTTTATGTGCTGCACAATAATGTTTAATATTTAGTATTTACTGTCATATTCCCATATATCATTGTCCATCCATCCATCCATCCATCCATCCATCCATCCATCCATCCATCCATCCATCCATCTTCATCCGCTTTATCCGGGGCTGGGTCGCGGGGGCAGCAGCCTAAGCAAAGAGGCCCAGACCTCCCTCTCCCCAGCCACCTCCTCCAGCTTATCCGGGGGAATACCAAGGCGTTCCCAGGCCAGCCGAGAGATATAATCTCTCCAGCATGTCCCTCCTCCCGGTGGGACATGCCTGGAACACCTCACCCAGGAGGCGCCCAGGGGGCATCCTTGTCAGATGCCCGAACCACCTCAGCTGGCTCCTTTCGATGTGGAGCAGCAGCTGCTCTACTCTGAGCCCCTCCCGGATGGCCGAACTTCTCACCCTATCTCTAAGGGAGAGGCCAGCCACCCTTCGGAGGAAGCTCATTTCTGCCGCTTGTATCCGCGATCTCGTTCTTTCGGTCACTACCCACAGCTCGTGGCCATAGGTGAGGGTAGGGACGTAGATCGACCGGTAAATTGAGAGCTTCGCTTTTACACTCAGCTCCCTCTTCACCACGACGGACCGGTGCAGCGTCCGCATTACTGCAGCTGCAGCCCCAATCCGTCTGTCGATCTCCGGCTCCCTTCTCCCATCACTCGCGAACAAGACCCCGAGATACTTGAACTCCTCCACTTGGGGCAGGAACTCATCCCCGACCCGGAGTGGGCACTCCACCCTTTTCCGGGTGAGAACCATGGCCTCAGATTTGGAGGTGCTGATCCTCATTCCCGCTGCTTCACACTCGGCTGCGAACCGTTCCAGTGCGAGCTGGAAGCCTTCACCCGATGAAGCCAACAGAACCACATCATCTGCAAAAATCAGAGATGAGATTCTGAGGCCACCAAAGCGAAAGCCCTCCGCCACTTGGCTGCGCCTAGAAATTCTGTCCATAAAAATTATGAACAGAACCGGAGACAAAGGGCAGCCCTGGCGGAGCCCATCACCCACCGGGAACGAGTCCAACTTATTGCCGGCAATGCGAACCAAGCTCCTGCAACGGTTGTATAGGGATCGAATGGCCCGTAGCAATGGGCCAGACACCCCATATTCCCGCAATACCTCCCACAGGACACCCCGAGGGACACGGTCGAATGCCTTCTCCAAGTCCACAAAACACATGTAGACTGGTTGGGCAAACTCCCATGCATCCTCAAGTATCCTGGAGAGGATAAAGAGCTGGTCCAGTGTTCCGCGACCAGGACGAAAACCGCATTCATATACTGAAGTGCTGGCGGAGCGCTGCTGACGTCGACTGAGAAAATTGTCAGGCGGTGGAAGGAATACTTCGAGGACCTCCTTAATCCCACTGACACGTCTTCCGAGGAGGAAGCAGAGTCTGGGGATGAGGGGAATGACCCGCCAATTTCCGGGGGCGAGGTCACTGAGGTCACTCTTTGGTGGCAGAGCCCCTGGTGTTGATGAGGTCCGCCCCGAGTTCCTGAAGGCTCTGGACGTTGTAGGGCTGTCCTGGTTGACACGCCTCTGCAATGTTGCGTGGAGATCAGGGGCAGTACCTGTGGACTGGCAGACCGGGGTGGTGGTCCCCATCTTTAAGAAGGGGGACCGGAGGGTGTGTTCCAACTACAGGGGAATCACACTCCTCAGCCTCCCTGGGAAAGTCTATGCCAGGGTGCTGGAAAGGAGAGTTCGTCCGTTAGTCGAACCTCGGATACATATATCATTGTGATGTTGTTTATTCTATTACTCTTGTTCTCTTCTGCTTGTTTTCTTTTTTCTTTCTCAGCAGGTGATCCAGGTGATTGATATATGCATTTTTTTTCTTTTTCTTTTTTTTTTCCTGCTCATTCTGTTGGTTTTTGTTTTTTGCCCTTCTCCCCCGTCCCTCTTCTCAGCTGTTTCTCTTTCCCTCTTTCTCTCTCCCCTTCTTTCCCCCAGTCAAGTCTGTCCCGTATTCAGTAAGTGAAAATAAAATGAACAATAAAAGGTGAATCAAATGGACCATTACGGCAAGGCTGGGATGGTCAATTTGGTAAAGTAAATCCGTTGGGCATCTTTCTTTGCCTTTAGACAACAATTCTGATGGCAAAAGAGCCAAACGGGACAGGCCAAAAAAAAAAAAAAGAAGAAGTCCAGACGCTTTTCTTTGCAAGCTCCTTGACTACGATGACCTGGATGACTGAGAACCTTCACAGACAAAGCCCCCAGTGTTTCATTATGCACTTTGTAACATTGCTGTTAAGGACTTTAGACAATTAATGTTTGTTAGTATTATAATAAGTAAGTAAAGTTAATTTATTAAGCATTTTCCACAGACAAACAGTCACAAAGTGCTGCACACAAAAAGCATAAAATAAACAAGAGCATTACCTGGCATAACAGCCAGTTAAAAAGATACAATTAGAGACAATAAATAATCTGAAAAAATCTTTCAATAGAAATCCCGTTTTTAAAAAAAGTCAGAGAAACAGCATAGTTACAGCTGTTCCACCGCTTCTGTCAGAGATCGGAGGTGAATAGAAAAACTGTCTCCAGGACATCGTATTGAAAGGTGTCAGACTTAATTTTCATACTGCCAAGTCAAAACCATGTTTCATGTGAAATAAACACAAGCTTTCGGGAACCCTCTGTGGTGCACAGTGGAAACAATATTCAGAAACTCTCCTTTTTGTCCTTTTGTCCTTTTACTGCCACACAGTGGAAAAGTCTTACTTAAGAACAGGATTTGCTTAATAATACATGTCATATATGTTAAAAACATCCTCTTTATTAACTGCCACAACTCCCCCCCCCCCCCCACAACTTTGTTGCAATTCTGTACTCAAAGAGACAAGAAAAGACGTCACAGACAATTTCAGTAGTTGTTCTGCATTTTCTCGTGACTCACTGCTTACTGCTCTGTGTGTATGTTGCATTTGAGACCTCATAAAATGGTCTCTATTTACAGAAACAGGAAACTATAAAGGGACAAATTTGTGGTTTGGCGGTAACACTTTTATCTGTCTGTTACTAACCTGCAGATGCAAAGGAGATGCATTTGTCAGTATGCAGCTTTGGACAGTGTTTCCTGTCCAAAGCAAAGTAGAAAATTAATTTAAATACTTCAGATTGGACTGGACTATTTAGGACTTAGATTGTTATACATTTTTCAAGGGATTCCATTTTCATTACTTGTATCAAATGCTGTTTCGTCCCTTGAGTTGCTCTGTCATGCCTTTACTGAAGTCACCATCATTTGCTGCCTGTTTTTGGTTCTTAGCATCTTTTGTCTGTTTCAGTTGTCATGAAATGACAAGGGAGCGACTCACCTGATCATTAAACTCCACGTCGGTCTTCTAAAAGCAGACAGCTGTGCATAAAAATGTAATCCATAAAATAATGCAGTACCTTTTGATTGAAGTACTGTGCAAATACTGTGATAATGATCAAAATATTTCATGCCATGCACACATAACTCATAGATAGATGAGAAATTTTTTTGGACATCTAATTATTACATCAGAAATTAGGAAAATGGAAAAATACACTCAATCTTGCTTCCCAAATTTAGACAGTGGAAATTCCCTGCTTCAAATCACTTCACAGTGTAACAGGTACTTAAGCAACACAGAGGAGACACATGCTCACAGTGGCATCAGCAGAAAGAGAAACATTCAGTGTGGCGGTGCACTGCAAAGAATTACTCAGCTACATGTTAACAGTCAGAACGGGGACCACAAGTATTTAAAGGTGAGAACTTTTTTCTTCTCTCATGATTTTCCTTGATTATTGGTAATGACTGTTTATGATCATCTTTAACTACTGAAGTGTTTTTTTATGTTAAGTCTTATTTTTGGATCAGTTACATTTTAGCTTAATTAAATGCAGTTTTTCCGCCATAACATCTAAGTAGAAGTTTTAAATTTGAGTTCAGCTGAAAGGCAATTTAAGGGTTGCATTAAGTGAGCTGAACTTGACTAACAGAAAACAAAACCAGTTTCTACTTCATTTTGGTTAACACTGTTGACATTTTCAGGTGACAGCGTTTGATTAAATCAGCCAAAGCAGTAAATTATGTTTACTAAATTAATTGATCATTAAATGCAAGATTTTCCTAAAACTACAAAGATCAAAGCACAAGAAATATAATCACACAGTGACACAAATGAATAACTAAGACAGAAACTCAAAGTTTTCATGTTGTAAACGACTTGCTCTTTTGCCCTGTAACAGGGTGGACCCTGGGCTATACATAACCACATAAAATATCTTTGATCAAGTGTTCCTGCATTTCAGCAACTGCATTTCATTGCCTTGTACTTGTGACATGTGCAATGACAATAAAGTTGAATTCTATTCTATTCCTGCTCTTCACAACAAAGTAAATGAGCGGTGTTTCTAAAAAAGGAAGTGGTTAACTGTGTAATCCACCTGTAGCTTCCCTTTTAACTTTCAGTAAGCACAGTGCAAAGACATTAACCAGTGTTTTGATTCCTGTTTAGTTGACAGAATAATGATGAATCAAACAAACCACACCGAGGATGTCTTCTCCTGCTACAGTCCTTCTGTTGAAATCTACCGGTACTTCGCTGTGCTGTGGGGATGTGCTGTAACCATCACGGGTACGGTCGGGAATCTGATGACCGTTCTGGCTTTCGTTTTAGACCCACGTCTGAGGACTCGCTTCAATGTGCTCATTGTCAACCTGGCTGTCGCTGATCTCTTGTACTGCACCATCCTGCAGCCCATCTCCGTCGACTCCTATCTACACCTCAGGTGGCGCAGTGGTCATCTGTGGTGCAGAATCTTCGGCCTGCTCCTCTTCCTCTCCAACTCTGTCTCCATCATTACCCTCTGCCTGGTAGCAGTGGGCAGATATCTCCTGGTCGCAAAGAGAGCTGTGTTTGACCGTGTTTTTTCTAACCACGGTCTTACTTTACTCATCATCTTTGCGTGGGCGCTCGGCCTGGTCAGCTTTGGTCCACTCTGGTCTGTCTATGTGTTTGTGCCACAGGTGTGCACATGCAGCTTCCATCGTACTGAGGGTCGTCCTTACACCACCATCCTGCTATTTTTTTATTTTTTTATTGGTCTGGGCTTTGTTGGTGCATTCTACCTGCTCATTTACAAAAAAGTTCAGGCTGCATCACAGGCTCTGCTCCGCTACAGACTCAGCCGCCGGTCATCCAAGACAAAACCAGCAAATTCAGTTCAAGGGACCGACGACAGCGGTGTGGAGAGCGGCATAAAGACATGCACCTCTGATCTGAGCAGCCATGAAATATCCCAAAACATGGATGTGAAAAATCAAAATGTGACCTGTGAAAAGTCTTCCTTTTCCACCACAAGCAATGACACAGCATTAAATTCATCAGCAGCACAGAAGCCTTCCACTGATATCATCGAAAAACCACCTACAACCACACCTGCTAAAACAGCTCACTCATCGCATTCTGCAACCTCAGGGGACGACAGTGAATTCAAGCGTGTGACACGGATGTGCTTCACTGTTTTCCTCTGTTTTGTGTTCTGCTTTGTCCCATTTCTTTTGCTGAACATAGCCGACAAACAGAACCGCGCTCCACAGGTATTGCACATGTTCTGTGCCAATCTCACCTGGCTCAACAGCTGCATTAACCCTGTGCTGTATGCCATCATGAACCGCCAGTTTCGACAGGCCTATCATGTGGTGCTGAGTAAGATGGCGGCTCCCTTTACCCGCCTCTACAGCAGGTAAAACATGCCGCTACTGGATCCTGATTCCTTGGAACTGAAACTTGTCCGACATACAACACTGCTTTTATCACTCTTGTTATTCATGTTACATTACAGCTCTTTAATACGCACAAAAATCTTAACAATTATATTTTTATATGTTGTCATCTTTAGAGGGATGTTTCACAGTGTTCTGTACTTTGTATATACCCAAACCAGAACATGTGTTTTTGTTATGTAATAAATTATATATTGTAATACATATTACATTGTTGTATTTGTTACACGTCATTATTTTGTGTCACTTACATCATATTTAAAAAACCCTCCAGGATTAAAAAATCAGTGCTGGATATTGCTTTTCAATGCAACACGCCTTATTTCAGCAACTCAGGAACTTAGGACTCTACACTGTGTCTCAATTCTGTACTTCCTTTGCTGATAGTGACTAATGGTAAGAATAGGTCAGGTCATGCAGCCTTTAGGGTAATATGTGGGTGAAACGTGCATGTACAAACATGTTCGGGTTATCAGTATTTTACTCACTTCAGCACAAAGGAAGCTGATGGAAAAAGTGCCAGAAGCAGCAATGGTTAATTCAAATGTGAAAGTTGTGACACAGCACAAGTCAAAGCGTAAAAGCAGTGTATGTGGTGCTTTCCTTGGAAATTATAAGTATAGTATAAAGTATGAACTGCTTAACATGTTTAAGCTTAACAGTAACTACAGTAACTTAACCTTGTAAATCTTATCTTGAGTCAGCCTTGTCATCCAGCTGCTGAAAGTAAGTAAAGCCTGGTTGTAATCTGTGGTGAAAAAGTTTGCTGTTTCCACCTTTAGTGGGAGCAGTTTTCTTGCATATTGTGCTACTTTTGATATTGAAGTGTTTTTTCTGTGACAAGGAAACCATTAACATGGCTCTTGCTCTTGGACATGCTTAACCTTGTCTCCTTGTTAGAGGTGGGTGAATCAATCTAAAATACCAACACTGCCATTGGTATTGGATACTAGATAGACAGACAGATTTTTTGCAGATCTATTTATTACATCAGAAATTAGTAAAATGGAAAAATACACTCAGTCTTGTTTCCCCAAATTTAGATAGCAGAAATCCCCTGCTCCAAATCACTTCACAGGGTACTTAAGCAACACAGAGGAGACACGTACACACAGTAGCATCAGCAGAAAGAGAAACATTCAGTGTTGCAGTGCACGGCAAAGAATTACTCAGCTACATGTAGTCAGAACAGGAACCACAAGTATTTTAAGGTGAGATTTTTTTTTTTTGTGGTAATGATTTTCCTTGATTACTTGTTTACGATCATCTTTAACTCCTTTAAGTGTTTTTTTTTTTTAAGTAAGTCTTTCTTTGGCTCACTTACATTACAGCTTCATCAAATGCAGTGTTTCACTAACAGACAGCCAGTGGAAGTTTTAAATTTCAGTTCAGTTGAAAGGCAGTTTAAGGGTTGCATTAAAAAACACACTGATTCTGAATTTTTAGTAAATTGAACAGTAAAACAAAACCAGTTTCTACTTCAATGCATTTGCAGGTGACAGGGTTGGATTAAATCAGCCACGGGAGTAAATCATTTTTAATAAATTGATTGATGATTAAGTGAAAGATTATTCTACAATTACAAAAATCTAAGCACAAAAAATATAGTGTCACACTATATTCATTAACCACAACAAATGACGGATTCTGCTCTTGCTCTTGACGAAGGCAGTCGCACTTTTCTCCTCCTCCTCCTCTCCCTTAGCTTCCCTTCTTAGCCTCTTATGTCCTTGTCTAGTCTCGTGTTTTTTTTGTATTTTCCCTGGAACGTTCTCTCACAGTCTGTTCTTGTCATGGTCCTGGGTCTCCTGACCCAGCGTTTTTAGTTCCTTGTGATGTTTGTATTATTGTACTTGTGTGTGATTTATTCTATGGTTTCTAGTTTTGATCCGTTGCCCTTCATGTCTCTCTGTGTCCCCTCTGTTCTGTGTAAGTCTGTGTCTGCATGTTTGAGTTTCCCTCTGTCGTTTGGTTCATCGAGTCCTCTGCCTCATGGTTTATGTCTCTGTGTTTCTTAGTTGCTGTCTCCACTGTGTCAAGTTCGCGTCTCTGTGTGATCCTTCCTGTTTTACTTTGAAGGTCCGTGTCTTATGTGAATGTGTCCTGCTTTGTTTGTCTCGTCTGTTGATAGGAGTTATGTGGGTAGTTCAGCTTCACCACTAGGGGGCTGTCTAACCAAATTCAGAATCAGAATCAGAAAGGGTTTTATTGCCAAATGTTGAGCAGGTTTACAACATTAGGAAATTGCTGCGGTGCTTCAGTGCAAACATACTGTCATAAATTGCGCTTAAATAGACATGAAAAAATAAAAGTAAGAATAAGAATTAAAAGTGCTACGTAGAAAGATATATACATGAGTGCAGGTGGTGATCAGTGCCAAAACATGGAATGATGCAGTGAACACAGCGTAGGGTCATGTGTTAGTGGTGGGAACAGTCGTACGTTTATTGTTCATGTGTCCAACAGCAGAGGGGAAGAAACTGTTCTTATGGCGAGAGGTTCTGGTGCGAATGGACCGGAGCCTCCTGCCTGAGGGGAGCAGGTCAAACAGACTGTGTCCAGGGTGAGAAGGGTCAGCTGAGATCCGAGCTGCACGCCGCAGTGTCCTGGAGGTGTACAGGTCCTGCAGAGATGGGAGTCTGCAGCCAATCACCTTCTCAGCAGAGCGCACAACACGCTGCAGTCTCTGTTTGTCCCTGATAGTGGCTCCAGCGTACCACACAGTGATGAAGGAGGTGAGGATGGACTCGATGATTGCGGTGTAGAATTGCATCATCGTCCGTGTTGGCAGGTTGAATCTCTTCAGCTGCCTCAGGAAGTACATCCTCTGCTGGGCTTTCTTGATGACGGAGGTGATGGTGGGCTCCCACTTCAGGTCCTGGGTGATGGTGGTACCCAGGAAGCGGAATGAGTCCACAGAGGTGATGGGGGTGTCAGTCAGGATGATGGGGGGGAGTGGGGCTGTGTGCTTCCTGAAGTCCACAATAATCTCCACTGTCTTCTGGGCATTCAGCACCAGGTTGTTGTGGCTGCACCAAGACACCAGACGTTCAACCTCCCTCCTGTAGGCAGACTCATCCCCGTCCGAGATGAGCCCAATAACGGTGGTGTCATCTGCAAACTTGATTAGCTTGACAGACTGGTGGGTGGAGGTGCAGCAGTTGGTGTACAGGGAGAAGAGCAGAGGAGAAAGAACACAGCCCTGAGGGGAGCCGGTGCTGATGGTCCGAGAGTCCGAGACATTCTTTCCCAGCCTCACATGCTGCTTCCTGTCCGTCAGGAAGTCAGTGATCCACCGGCAGATGGGATCAGGCACATTCATCTGGGAAAGCTTGCCTTGGAGATGGTCTGGAAGGATGGTGTTGAAGGCAGAGCTGAAGTCCACAAA
The DNA here is from genome assembly GCF_057382185.1 of Mchenga conophoros. Classification (NCBI taxonomy): domain Eukaryota; kingdom Metazoa; phylum Chordata; class Actinopteri; order Cichliformes; family Cichlidae; genus Mchenga; species Mchenga conophoros. The sequence goes on from NC_140530.1 coordinate 18,800,110, forward strand.
TAGGATCCTGGCGTAGGTTCCTGGGGAGTCCAGATGCTGCAGGATGAAGTGTAGGGCCATGTTGATGGCGTCATCTACAGACCTGTTGGCTCTGTATGCAAACTGCAGGGGGTCCAGGAGGGGGGCCGTGAGGGTCTTGAGATGGGAGAGAACTAGGCGCTCAAATGACTTCATGACCACAGATGTCAGAGCCACGGGTCTGTAGTCATTTAGTCCAGTGATCCTAGGTTTGTGATATATAAATTGTGATATATACTGTGTCGTAGAAGCAGCGGCAGGTTATGTTTGCGTGCATGGATGTGAGCCACGTTAAAATAAAGAAGCTTGCTCACTACTACTGATGTTTTATTGAAAACACGACATCGTCAGTCCTGATTTCTCCCAGCTGTGCCCTCCTTCTGTGTCTCATTCCCCTCGTTACTCCCCAGTGTATTTAAACCCTGTGTTTCTCTGAGTCAGTGTTGTGTTGTCCCTCATGCTGTGTGGATCTCCCTGTGTCTCCTTGTCTCCCTCCTTGTGAGTTTTAGTTTGTTGGTCCCAGTTTAGATTAGTTTAGTTTGTATGTTTTTCCCCTGCCAGCAAATAAAGCTGTGTTTTGAGTTCACCCCCCCGAGTCTGTGAGTCCTGCATTTGGGTCCAACTCCTGCCTGCCGCACAGCGATTCATGACAGTTCTCTAAAACCTAAAAGAGGAATTATGGATTGGATCAACTGGTCCTTAAATGCAATTAGCACCCCTTTCTCAACGAGAAGTTTGGGCTTGGGTGAGCCTGAGTGCTGAAGATATCTACCTATTCGGAACCATGGTAACAGGGTTCTGGCGGATCGGAGCTGGCTTGGCCCTGACTTATCGAAGAATTAAGGAAGCGGAACCTGTTGTTCAAACCCCCACAAGGCTGCCCGCTGGGATTGAAACAATGGGAGAGGCGTGAGTTTCTCAAAATGGGTTTGAGTGCAGCACGGATAAGATCTTGGAAAGGCTACGGCTGCTATAAATACTCATAAGATCTCTGACTGCAGACTGGATTACACCTCGGAAGGGTTAGCTCGGAATCTCTGTGCGCAAATTGGATGACATCTCGGGGAGACGCACTGCCGTGAGTTCTCAGAATCTGCTCCTTGAGCACAAGAAATGACAACATCACAGAACGACTGTGTTTAGTCTGTTCCTTCCCATTCCATGCAAGGCCACCTGGGTTGGCTGGAAGACTGTTTACTTAGCCTAGCAGGGCGAAGGACACTGTCTCAGCTGAACTCTGGACACGCACACACATACATATACACTGATATGCACACACCCATCATTTTTTTTCTGTTCTCAAACTGATCTCCCTGTTGGAGCTCAGTCTGTGGGGGAGTTATTTTTTTTTCTCCTTATCTTTCCTCATGTGGTGCATTTTTCCATTGTTATACCTCTCTGACCTGTCTTCCCCATGTGATGTTTTGTGTAATGTATGTATGGTCGGAGGGTAAGATGGCGCAGCCATTGCGTGCAATAGGTCGGCAGCCTTATGAAATTTCCCCTTGTGGGACTAATAAAGGTATATCAAATCAAATAAAACAGAAACTCAAAGCTTTCATGTTGTAAACAACTTGCCCCTGTAACAGGGTGGACACTGAGCTATACAGAACTACTATTGAAAGTACAGGAAGTAGCAGGGTGACACTAATTCATGCCATTTCTTTTTTTGTTAAACAAAAATATTTAATCTATTATCACTAGACATAGCTTGTAAATCTTATCTAGAGTCAGCCTTGTGAACCAGCCTTTGTTTCTAACCTCTAAGTTCAGTATGTAGCCCACTGAATTGTGTTTTGTTTTGTTTTTTTGTTTTTTGAATTGTGTTAAATAAATTTCCCTTAGTTATTTTGGAAAATTCACAATACAAAAACATTCACAATATCACAACTATTTTATTTATTGCTTTAAAGTGCTTTAGAGACAAGCACATTTACACTCCAGGTCTCCAAAAAAAACTAGTTTCAATTTTCTGACCAGTTATGGATTTATTAAGAAAATTACTCACATATAATTAAATTATCAGCTCCATCACTGATTTTTTCTTTCAGCTTTATTAGTGAAATTTTCTCTCTCTCTCTCCCTTACTCTATGTGCAGTCGATGGATCACAGCTGTGATCTGTGAAATAACCCAAATACAACCAAAAACAACCCAAAACACCTTGAAATTATCACAAGGGGAACAGAAACATGGTAAACAGTTTCACTTATTGGTTGCAGGCACGTGCTGCTAGTGGTGACCTATACTGAGCCTCTTCGCTGAGATTTGCATCAGTTTTGCCCTTAAACAAGTTATGCACTGTTATGCAACAGTCTGTGGCACCTCGGACTAACCAAGCAACCTGGGGGAGGGTTTCAGCCACTGAGTATGAGTCTCAAGATGACAATCAGAAAGGTAAATTTGGTGTTAGCATCCTTAAAATCTCTCCAGCAAAATAATGAAAAATTACATCTCAACAAGGACATGTTTCTTTAGGCATTAAGCGATCAACTCAGTCACATTTGAGGTTTACTAATGGGAAAGTAGAAAAGAAAATAATATTTCAATGTGACACTTGCAATTCTCAAGAAGTAAATATTCATTCTCTTTTTTGGGATAATTCATGGTTGATTGGCCATGTAACTAATTTTGAACTTTGCAACCTGAAATTAGAAAAAACAAGTATTCACTGACCTTTCTCCTTTGTTTCGGGGCTTTCTGTCATTGAAATATCTGTTTCTTAAGTCAACTAGCTTCCTACTTACTACAAAAGGCAGCGTCATAGGTGAAAGATGAAGCCAACCCTGTGACACGTACTGCAGCTCCTCTAGCTGCCTCTAGATTGTAAGCTATTCCAGAGAAAGTGACTTTTTCAGATTCCTCCTCCTCATATTCATGAGTCTCTCTTAATTGTGTCTATATACAGAGCATTGTTAAATTGCATAAACAGACAGCCAAACAATTTTGTGCTCTAGTGATTAAAATGTAAGTACCAATTAGCAGGCATGTGTGATGCAACTAAAAGCCAGCTAATGACTGAGGGCTTCACCCGTTGTTCAAATATGGCTGCAACAAACTAACATGACAGCATGACTTTCATGTCCAGCCTGTTTCTGTGCAAAAAAAAAAAGTTCTATCAGCAGAAAATCATCATAATAGTCAAAATATTAGTTCTAGTCCACAATTTTTACAGGTAATGAGGTGCAGGCTAAAAATATAAAACCAGTTTCCTACATTTGTCAATGTACAATTTGTGTTAATAATCAAACCACACATTTCTTCTTTACTGGTGCTTTTATTGTGACTTAAATGACAGTGTTACTATAAAAGGACAAACTAAAACAGGAAGTGTGATGTTCACGTGAATTTTATCACGTTGTATGTGCCAATATTAAAACAATAACAAAGGGTTCAAAATAAACAAAGATATAATAAATTATGTGCAGTCTATGCAGTAATAGCTCATACAAACCTTTCCCGCCTCCTTACCTGGTCAGTTTTTAAGCATGATTTAGACTTTATGCCTAATCTTAAAATAATAAAGTATGGACTGATATGAGTGCGGCTCATTCGATGTTCTTACGTGTATCTCTTCATATAGCAGTAAAAATAGTTTAGGATTCACAGGGATGCTCTATAAATTTATACAGTGAACAAAAACATCAGTTATGTGTGATTTTCAGGGTCATCAGATGGGCTGTTGAGCATCTCACATGAAAACGGAATTAAAAGCAAACTATTTCATTTATGCTGGATTTGCCACGTGTGCCACATTTTTCTGATAGAAATGCTGTACTGTGTGTAAAGCTAACAAGTGCATTATGTACAGTGATATGGTTGAATACAAACAGAAGCTAAGGGAAGCTGCCACAGGACTGTGGGAGCAGACAGTTAAATCCTTGAAGGCTGAAATCAGGCAGAGATTGGTCATCTTGCAGGAGGTCGTTGTCAAAAAGGTTTGGATTGTTGAGATACATCAGCAGATCCTGCGGTGGTTCTGGGTCTTCAACAGAGCCATTCATCATGGGATCAGGGTCATAAGATTCCAGTGGTGGCGTCAGAGGATAAAGATCCCCGTCTTGTTCTAAGAGTGAAGAAGGAAAAAAAAAAGTTGAATCTGTTGTCATCGCTGTGTAGTTTATTTATGCTCTCGCTAGGGAAATGAAACTGAAAAAACATGTGATTTGCTGTTGAAGCCCAAAGCAGAAAATAGAAAATCACAGGAACTGATTTTGTACAGAACATTTAAACGATGTCTAACTTAGATAGTTTTTTTTTTTTTACCTCAGAATAGCTCAGTTGAATCGATACTAAATACAAATATCACATACCCTTTGTAAAGGAATAGTTTATTTTATGGCATATTAGAAAAAACAAAAATGAGCATTTTAACCATCCGTAAAATATTTAAATCTGACTGAAAGTGTCTTTTAAGCTCAATAATTTACATGTTACTGAATAAATAATTAACCCTGTACATAAAAATCCTACACATGACTAAATCTGACTACTACTACACCCTCACCCCCATATTTTTCCGTCATAAAACTCAGACGCGCATAGAAAATACTGTTAATATTATTTTCCCTGTGAACCCAGAATCACGGAAATATTAAAATCCGAGAACATCAAGTCACTTAACGAGTGCAAAACCTCAGAAACTGTGAGAGTTTGACTGCAGCCATGAACAAAGCACTGACGCTATATGAATAAAACTAAATTGAACTGAATTGTTCTATATTACAGCACACACACATTTTCATATCTTAGTCCAGACATCTCATTTACATTACACTTTCCCTAGCCGCTTAGCCTAAACCTAACTATAACAAAACAGATTTTGAACCTCAAAAATGCCTTCAAACGCGTGGGGACGGGCATTTTATTAAAGTTAAGCTATCTATGTACATGGTCTAGGACTTTTTTTTTTTCATTTTCCAATTCAAATTATGATTCAACCTCATAGCTGTTTGCCTTCGCTCAAGGCTTAAGTCTTTCTCTAAGGATTTTCTGACGTGTCAATAGAGAAAACAAATGGAAAATTTGCTTCTGAAAGCGGAGCCATTAAAAAAGCGGGCAGTCCCTGTTGCACTCTACAGTTCTCTATGACTTTAACCTTTAAAGCTTGAAGAGATCCAGCATGCATTGCAGATGAACAATTGCAAGTGATGAGAACAGGACTTGTAGGGATCAATGCAAACAGGGCAAAAGCACTTTGAGCAGTGAGGACAGCAGAGAAGGTGACCTCAAAGGGGAGATCGCAAAGATTTAAATCAGGTAAGATTTTTGCTTGTTATGAATGGGATCAAGCAAGGTTTTGATTTGACCAAAAAGTCAAACATAACGTACTGTAAACATTTTTGTAGTAATTAAATGAAGTAAATATAATTTAATTGTGAGTTTTAGAGATGCAAGTATGTATATTACTTCAGTAGTCATTTTAATAGCGACTCCAAGAATGTAATTTAATGTAAAAGGACCAAAAAGCAGCAGGATAATAAAACGTGTTAGTGATTCTATTGCTTGGCCAGAACAAGGCTTTATGTTCACTGCACCATGTGCATGCAGTAAAAGCAGCCAACATTCCCACAAAAGTTCAATTCAAGGATAAAAAATAAATAAATAAATCTTTTAAAAAGCTGTCACCTGACATCTACTATATTCAGACAGCATGCTACGCATTGATTTCATGCACTGCAAGACCATCACAGGGATGGTGACAGAGATTTTTGATGGAAGGTGAGTAATTTGTTTGACAAGGTCTTAAGCTGGATTGGACAGCAAGGAGAGGCATGACTCACCAGCTGCCTCTCCACACAGGCCATTCATTGGCTCCAGGCCTTCACCCTGTGCCATGTCAGAGGGCATGGGTGACCTGGCCTCCAGTGTGTTCCTACATGACCAATGATAAACAGTCATTACAACCATTAGCTCATGACATAAAAAAAAGGTGTGGGCACACCACTTTTTAAGTGAAGTGTATTTAAGTTTGTTGTATTAATGGGATGGGTTTTTTTTTTCTTTAATTCCAACAAGCAAGACACTATAAATTAGCCTGAATGTATATGGACCGCATACTTACTCCTTGGAAACAAACACCAGCTTGGTTTTGATGTACTTTATGTATGGACTGTCCTCTGAAACAAAAAGAAAGAGAAATTTGATTTAATGGGTCATCTGCAGGACTAACTTCAATAATATTTTAAATGGTGGCCTTACCTCCACTCTTCTCAGTGTAATACTTTCCAAAAGCCTTATCTTTCGGGGTGTCCGGATACAGGTAGAGTAGAGGATTTTCTGGGACATTTTCAGCTTCTAAGATCTGGTAATTTCGAATGATTTCATGGAAGGGAATCTGGGAAAGGTCAACTTTGGTGAAGGGCTGGACTGTCTTTACATCAGGCTCACCTAAACAGACAGTGGATGATGTATTAAACAGGTTACCCCGGCCACTGTGAAATGCAGCTTAGTTGTATTTCTTTCAGACATACAAGCAAAAAAAACCCAAAACACTCTCACCAGTCACAGTGATCTCCACCCAGGAGAAGGTAATTCCCCCAATGACGCTTTCACTGAAACGCAACAAGAACGTGCCTCTCTTTTTCTTCTTCAAGAGAGATTTCTCTTTGCCTTTGGTCACAAAACCCATGATGAGCCTGAAGCACAAAAGGAATTTTATTTTAAAAGGCAAACATTTCAGGTTTCACGGAGACTGACGTTATGAGCTAAACTGGACCATGCATATTAGAAACAGAGTTATCCAGATTACAATACTGACAGTGTGGCAAGTGGCTGGATTCTTTTAATCTGCTTAAACATTAACCTGACACTGCTGTCAGACGCTTACTTTTCTTTACATAAAACAGACATTTGTTGATAACATTTGGAGGACAACCTGCAGATTTTTCCAAAAAAGGATTATCCAATATAGTTGTCACGAGTTAAGAGGTACCTATTTGTTCTGTGTGACGTACAAATAATATGGAAGGTACAGTACTGTGCAGAAGTCTTGAGCCACATCTCATTCATTTAGAAAGTCAAAATCCCTTGTTATTTTGTAATTGTGTAAGCTGTCTTGAGCAATAGTTCTCCAGGCTTTCTGAAGGTCTTTCAAAATTTTTATTTGGACACTGGTTTGTTTTTCAGTCATTCTCAGTCCAGTCCTTAAAGTTAACCATGATCAGAGGAATGTTTGTTTTGTTTAACCCATTAAAACTGACCTATGAATCATTCAAGCAAAAAAGCTTCTAAGAATGTATAACAATCATACCCATCCCTCCACAGATCCTCAAGGTATGTTTTCACCATCATCAAAATGCCATCAAACCACACCCAGAAAGTGTCAGGAGTATTCTCCTGTAACACAAACAGCAGAAAATGTCATTTGGACACACTTACAGGCCTATGTTCTCTGCAACGAAATGCTCAGATATATTTAGATGAGATGTAATAATTGTTTTTAGTGGTGAGGCTTAAGGTTAAATTACTCAAGACTTGCAAAGTATGGCTTGAGGGATTACAAAAAAACCAGTAGCTTTTAGGGCTCTTACCTTGGTAAATTTTGACCACGGGACTGTGCAGCTGTCATAGTTTGGCTTTTTGCCTGGAGATTAAAAAAACACGATGGACAATCACAAGCATGCTTACAAGCCACAAAGGACAACGAATTATGTCAGTCTTGTGCTACTATCTATAAATGTAAAGTTTGCAAAATCAAGATACATTTTAACAGTACATGAAAGTAGGTGTTGTCAACAATGAGCAGAATGAAGCAGAAGACGGTGGAAGAATTTACCAAAGAGCTTGTTTGCAATCATTTCCAGCTGAGTGTCATCCAGGCCACGTTTTGTGGCCGAGAGAAACTGCCAGCTCAACATCTCTCCAAACTGAGGCCAAGTAGCTGCAGGAGTGTTGGCGAAGAACATAACATCCTGGGAAAAGCAGACATATGCACATCATATGTACACGATTAATTTAGTCTGGCCCGTAATTGTATTACAAGGGAACTTGAATGCAAAAGCACAGCATGTCTGCCAGTAACAGTGACTTATCACCTTGGGATCCTGACTGAGCATGTTGAACCAGAGGACAGATGCCCAGGCACTTTGCTGCTGGCTGGAGTTTGAGATGATGACCACAGGGAGGGTGGAGGCCTACAAGTGTGTGTGCCATAAAAACATATAGCTTCTACTTAGGTCATAGTTCTGTCACCAAAGCTGCAAATTAATGATTAATTTTTAAACGGAACTAATATTCTTTATCTGTGATGGCAGCCATATAACATGAAAAACGCAGAAGAAACTCCACCTGCAGCTCAACAGAGAAGCCTTTCAGCTCAAATACAGTGTTGAAGTAGATGATATGCAGCTCCTCTGTAACACTCAGAGAAATCTATAAACAAGAAAGTAACACACAGATCATTATTCCTTTATTATGATGTAACATTAAGAAGAGATGGTATCAGCAGGGTTACCGATATTAACTCACATCACTGACTCCTTTGCCACCACCTCCTGATTTCTGCTCCTTCAGAGTCTACAGACAAATAGTATTTATGAATTAACTAGTAAGAACGCACACACAGTCACTCCCAAATAACAAATAAAAATTCTCACCTGCCAGTAAAGGCTGTATATTGATATAAATGTTATTTTTTGAATTACTTGAGTGTAGCTGATGTATTACATGTTAAATACATTGTTAAATATTTGGTTTTAAACCATTTTTGTGTCACAGTTGTATAAAAGTCTTTGTATCTAATTGCTTATGAATTCATTATTGAATATACCAGATGTCTGAAGTCTGCCACCATGCCTCCATTCGTGCTCTCAGCCATGTTCAAGGCCTTAATTTTAGTCCCCAGGACATTGAAACGTCGATACCTACAAAAGACAGGAGGTTTACTAAAAACAAGTTCACAGCAAATGTCAAAGCTCAACGTGGCTTCTGAAACTTAGATGTAAATGAAAAAAACTTGCCCTTTGATCTGAGGAGCCTCCCTATATTCAAGGGTGAGAAAAAAACACAGCAGACGTGATCACAGGGAGGAATTAGACATCTTTCTCTAATGTTAAATCCTGGAAGTTTGTTTTAAGGGTAATGAAAACAACTAAAGGTCTGAAAGAGAAAACTTACTTGTCCATGGATACATCCACTTTCATGGAGTGGTTCAGTTCCGGAAACTTCACAAGAAGTCTGAAATGGTTAAGTCAGGTGCAAAATGTTAGAGCTTGAGAAATATGAAGATGATGAAGACAAAAATGTAAAAAAAAACAGGAAACCAGGAATGCTCCCAAGGTCACAGCATGGAAGAAGATGAGATGGCTCTGCAGGAATGCAACAAACTTTCAGACTTACTCGCATTATTTCACAATTGATTCTTTGTTTACATGGTGGAAATAAAGGCCAACAAAACCACTCTCTATACCAGTCTGTTTCTATAAAGATACAGCAGCTTGATATGCACATTATCCTAATAAGTACAGCATAGTACAGTAAGATAAGGGGGGCGCAATGTCAAACATATATTCTTACTTTGTGTAATATGCTGAGATATTTATAATTTATAATTAATTAATTTTTTGTAACTTTGTAATATACTGTATTATTTAATTTGGTTTAGTTAGTAAATGTTCTTACTGTCTTGGAGCACAATAAAGTATTCTGATTCTGACATTATTTACTGTAAGCTCATTAGTGGCTCTACAGGTTTAAACATTTTCCTAAAAAGCAAAAGATCAAAGTTCAATCCCAGGAGGAGACACAAATCCCTCTGGGGTTGTGCCAGCCAGGACACCCAGTGTAAACAAAATCTGCCAAATCAAACATGTGGATTAGGGAGCAGCTGAAAGTAGCTCTCTTATTAATGCAGATAAGTCCATTGAAACACTGCGTGCACGCTGATTTCTGTGCTGGGCACTGACCTGGCTTTGACAGAGAACTGGACATTTGTGCGGAGAACCAAAGATCCTTTCCCCTGAGGCATGGATGGCTGAGTTTCAACCACAAAGGAGCTAAATGTAAACGTAAAAGAAAAAAAGGGAATGTCATTTAATTAACTAAAAAAAACATAAAAGTGAAAGAGAACATCATAGAGTGTCCTAAAAGAAATACCTCTTGAGTAAGTCTCTTAGAAGAGTGTCCACTCTCTTCTGCAGTGTGGGGTTTTGGGCCTTCACAGGGTCATTTTCATAGGACACTTTTCCTACTAGCTCCTCCAACTTAGTAAGAAACTCCCACACCTGGAACAGACACACTGCCACACAGCTGAACCTAGAGATTCAGAAAGAGAATTTATTTTAATTTCATGCAGATTTTAGAGAATGGGGGGATGGACTTTGGAAATACAAATTCAGCTCAAAGAGAATAAACATACCACTTTTCCAGCTGATCCAGGCAAACATTGTCCAGAGCACCAATGCATGCTTTCTGCTGCCTCCTCTGCCACTCCACCAGCTCCTTCTTCACAAGCACATCAATGATGTCCTGAATCCTGTCCAGAATATCATTTAGGCCTGACAACGTGCTCTAAAAAGTGATAAAATGAGATAAGAATGTAAATAATTAAACAACTACAATAAAACATTTAAGAATATATTTAGGAATATTACTGACTCCATACCTTCCTGCAGTTATTCAACTTGTTGACAAGCAACTGAAGCGCTTTAATCTGTTCTTTTTTCCTGGCCTCGTCTACCACAGCTGCTTAAAAGTTTCCATGGTGGGATGAAAATTTCCACATGACAAAGACCAAAACAAAAGAGTACATGTAGCTCTGATTTAAATCTTTTTTAGATTTATTACTAACTCTCACAGACATTAAAGCATGCAAATATAACCAGATTGTTTTCATTTGTTTACCTTCCAACTTCTGGGTTTGGAATTTAAAATCAAACTCATCTTGCTGCTCCTCCAGACATATGATTGTATGTTCCATACACTATAGCACAAAAAAGGAAATGAAAAAACTGCGACATGCTTTATCCATATAATACAAATAATAACACAAAGGAACATAATCTCCACCTGCACTTCATTCCTCAAGCCAGCCAGTTTACGTTCAAGGTCCTGCTGACTGCTTGTCTCCATTGCCTCTGGCTCAACTTGCAAAAGCTGGACCTAAGAATAAACAAAGGTGGAGCTAATACCAAGATCTTATTGTCTTTCAGATGTAATACTGGGTGAAGCTGTCACAAGGGAAATAGTAAGTGAGAGTGTAGTGTAAAAACTGCTGGGGGGAAAATCTTCACGTTTTAGCCCACACAGTGAGTTTCATGGTTCTATTTCGCACACACAGCTCTTTTTAAAAAACTGAATGGAAAAAACTAAAACAGGATAAAAATTTACACTAGGCTCCTTGAAAGTTTGCATTTAATTTTACACTTAAAAGCTGAATTGCAATACTACAAACACAACAGCTAACAATGGAGTCATAACATAAAAAAAGCCAAAACATGGCAATACACCAATAGATCATATGATATAATGTTTTCCTGTAAAAAAAAAAATACCACATACAGGTATATCCAAGTGTGCAAGTGTAGTGTTGGGGCACTATTTTTAGCAGAGCATTACCATTTTACAGTACATGCTAAATACCTATGCTTTTCTGGGTTTATTTCTTTTCTTAAGGCACTTAGCTACATTGTTATCAAAAGTGGCTATACATAAAGTTTATTTTTAATTACCACAATGAGACGTTACACCAACCTTTTCAGCCAGTTCAGCGCTCTCCAGGATTTCCTTCTCTTTTTCCAAAAACCAAAGGATGGTGGTTGCCAAAGCACACGGATCATCCACATACCTCTGTAAGAGAGAAATAGCAGAGGCTGGGAGTCACATGTGTTAAAGTATATTATATTACACTGATACAGTATATAGGCCAATCAACTGTGCAGACTTACTGGAGGTCATTAAAAGGCTTTTTTTTACTTTTGTCACTTTTTATAAACCTTTACTGTCATATTATCATTTCTCATCAGCCAATAAAGGATTAATAACAGGTTAATGTTTTCCTATGTCTAAATATCTCTCACTTGGCTAAACAGGAAATTCTGAGCATGTAAACACATAAGCAAATCATGGTAAACGGAGTGGTTGGAATTATGATACTATTATTCAAAATTTGCTTTTCCATTTTAAACCAGAGACGTCACTGGGTTGCTCCTTTACTGGACACACCTGAAAGTTCTGCTTATAGCGCCTAATGTTGTGCTGCAGTAAAAATGACTCCTCCTGGACAAAGCGGCTGTGTTGGATGTCCAGATTCTCAAGCAGGACCTGGAACAGCACCATAGCAAAGGCATGGTCCCGTGCTGCCCGCTGCCTGTAGAAAATGACATAATAAGAGCTTTTCACAGCCATACTCACTTACAGTAATCATTGAAACTCGTTGAATCACAGGGTTCCTTACCACTCCTGCTTCTCTATCCAAGGGGCCAGGTAGTGCCGAACATCCATGGGTAAAGCATCTCTGTCATAGAGCTCGTGTAACTGCTGTCGGTACGCAATAGGAAGCTGTCTCAATCTGTCCCACTGTGCCATCCTAAGGCACACAAACAGCCAGCAATCACATTAAAGGCTGGATTCAAGTCAACGGGAACGAATGTGTATCTATGCCGGGTGTTAACTTGTCATCCTAGAGTGCGACTACTTTATAAACAGTGCCATAAAGAGTATAGTGGGCGAGTTTGTACCAGTATGAAATCAACAGCTGAGCGAACAACAGATGACCGTTGACCAAGTCCTTACTGCATGACGTGAAATCCGTGCACACTGTTTAAGAGCGATACTGAAAATTTAAACTTTATATCTGCAGGTTAGCTAGCTGCGGAAAAAGTGCCAAGACCACAAATACCCGTCGATAATGACCCGTCGATAATAACACATTTACTCACCTCAGTGCAAGATATCAGTGCGAATCCACTTAGTATACCTTATTAGCTTTCCGCTAGATTAAGACAATGTGCATATCTAGCTCTTCCGTCGAGCTACTTTGGAACGCTGGTAAAACAAAACAACTGTCAAGAGCAACCAAGCGTGTAAAGTGTTTCCCCGTCAAGTCTTTATTTTACTGCTTTTTCATTGGATATCTATTTGTCCCGCCCAAGAAGACCATGACGTCTAAACTCCCGACGCCATTTTGGCTCTGAAAGAATTTCCACCAAAGGCAGTTAAAGAGCCGAAATGTCGCGAGAAGACTCGCAGATTCCTCGTGAGTTCAGACTTAACGCCTGATTGGTTAGTCCGTGGACAGGACCACGCGTTCTGCTGGTTAACGCATCTGTCAATCTCTCGCGTTGCATAGCAGTGAGCAAAATAGAAACTTACGGCCGTGTAACCAAGAGATTTCCCGAGAAATGACGTTTCGAAAGTGACAAAGCCAAAGAGGAGCATGTGACTCACAACAAACCTCAAAACAGGTTGTGTGTCTTCGTAGAATCATCTGAGAAGAAAGCGTTTTTTATTGTATTCCCACGTCGTTTTTATTGTATTCCTTTATGCAAACACAATGAAAATGAAAAAAAGTACCTTTACGTTTATTGGAGTAAAATTCGAAAAGCATGACGTTTTATCCTTCATACCTAGTATTAACAACAACGTTAATACTACTAATAATAATATTAATACTAAGAAGAAGAGTAGTTGGTGTTTTTGTCTACCAGTGAACTAAAACGTTGACACACATGGAAAGTCTCCAGTTCTTTGTGCATATTTTCAGTACAGTAGCTGCTCCCCAGAGCTGGCGTGCAACGAAGTACTTAGAAGTACAAGTACTTCGTTACTGTACTTAACGAGAATTTAGAAAAATCAGCATACACAGACTGTCATTTTGTGCGCAGTTTGTACAGCTTGTTGCTAACTAAAGGTCCAGTGGAGATGAAGAAGAAAGGGTAATATATTAAAGGCAAGAACTGCTCAGAGGTATTTACGCAAGTCCTCATGTGTGTAAATCAGATATTGGGTTTGTGCATGTGACATTATGTTTTTCATACTGTGAAAAGTGCTGAAAAACAAAATCTTTGTGTTTTTAAAGGTTGAAAGAAAATACTCAGCAATTTACTGCTCCTTAACCCACAGGGGCTATTCACAGTGGGTGGCTCCGCATGTTTTGATTTACAAGCCAGGCATATTTTGCTTATTAGACGACAGCACACTGTATTTAATGTGTTCATTCTCTCGATTTCTACTGTCACCAGTAGATGTCACACTTCACTCAAAGAAATTAAGATGCCAGTTTGGATTTTTTTTTTTTTTTTAACTTTGACTCAAATGCGCCATGCAGGTGTGAAGAAATTCCTAAGTTCTAAATATAATTTCTCTTTTGCAAATCTAATATAGTTATTATTATTAACTTAACCATACATTCTATAGGTCTGTTGGGCCTATCAGATTAAATATTTTGATTCTTATCCTTTTTTCAGTATATTTAGAGTGTGGCAGGTTATTTTAAATAAATAATATGTTGTGTAAGAATATCTTGATCAAGTCAGAGGGAATTAGGCAACAGACAGGCAACACTCTGCACTGGTCACTGGTCAGTCACAGGGCCAGCACCAAACACACACAAAAAAAGAAACACAGTGGGTTTCTTTCTTTTGGTTCATAAATAATCTGCATCAACAGAGAGAACAGACAAATTCACAAACGTCTCAGACAGCTGGAATTAAATAGAAATTTGAGTGTATCCTGTAAGCCAATACCAAGGAGCGTCTCTTAAATCTAAGTCTAATTTGCAACAGTGTGGCCAACTGCAAAATGTCAAGGCCCTGAAAGTGAAGCAGTTAAACAGAATTTTTCACCCCCCTGAAGGGAGGCAGTATGTAATCAGTTCGGTTTGTTTGTCTGTCTGTCTGTTTCTTAGCAGCATAACATCCACTGTTTTGAAGATATCAAAATTTTGTGTGATGGTAGATATCAATAACAGCTCGAGCTGATTTAATTGTGCTGAAAATTGGGCCAAGGTTAAGGTCAGGGTCACCCCAAATGATAAAATCAGTGAAAACTTTAAATCTACCGACAATTCTTTATGGCTTATCTTCAAATTCCACAACTGGCTAAGCATTTGACCTTGAACTTCATTGTTAGCGTTTACTTTGAAAAAAATTTAAATAAAACATAAAGAGTTTTATTGATTTCATTTAAGTCTGTTCTAGTTATATGGGTAAAGATAATAAAATACATCACAATCACACACTAACACATCTGCACTTATGGCCAGTTTGTGTTATCTGTTGGAGTGTGAATGTTAGGTAAAAGTCCTTAGGTATTGCAAAAAGCCTTGTACAAATATGTGTGTGTGTGTGTGTGTGCGCGCGCATGTGTGTGTGATCGGCTGACTCAAATTTACAGTATGAAGCATTTTGATTGCTTAAATTGAGTTTGAAGGCGCCTTATAAGTGCCAAACCCCATGCCACTTATTTTCTTCTTTTTAAAGTATTATGTAAATATTCTTTAAAGCATCATTTAGCGTCAGCTGAAGTACATACACAGTTTAAATTCCCATGATTAAGACTGTGTTAGGTATGTACTGCAGTTCAACACGAGCGTGCACATTAAATATTTTCAGCACAAAAAACAATCTGATAACATTATACACTGCCACCAATTTAATGTAAAATTTAATAACATTTACAGGAAAACATATACAGCAACAATATTTTATCATGAGGCTAGTGTCCCTGCAATTAAATCCGAGCTGAGAATATGACTGCGACCTGACAACCTGACTGTAGGTTTCAGCTGAAGGAAGAGACAAATTAAAAATAAAAAAGATGATAAACAGAGACGGGCAAAATCAAAGTGTTGAGGGACTGAAGGTTTTGTTTCCTGAGACCAGTCATCAGTGTTGCTGCCTAATACGATTAACTAGTAAACTACTTTATAAAGTATATACTTAAAATATTATTTCTAAGCAATGGCTTAAAGCTTACTTTCTGAGGATATAAATTATTGGATCTGTTTTCAGCTCATGTGGACATTTTTCACTCTGTGGAATGACTTTTATTTCATCGTTAGCTTACATTGTCTCTTTTATTATTTTATATATGCAGACAATTTGGAATCTGTCTTAATAATATTCTTTCGTTGTGTACACACTTACAAAAAAAGAAAAGAAAAATTGCACTGCAAATTATCACTAATAGTTACTATGCAAACAGGTAAGCTATCAATTATTGATCCTCTATCTTTACACATGTAGCTATGTCAGTATTTATTGCCAGAGTTTAAGAGGGTGATTCATTGATTCTTCAGTCTATGGTGATGACACCCTCCTCCACGCTGAACTGGTTCACCAGCATGTCATCTTCCTCCTTCATGGAGTTGAGCAGATACTTGACCCCAGCTTTCACTCCGGTCTTCACCCCTGCACCCAGAGCATAGCCTGCTACCCCAGCAGTCCCACCCGTGGCGACCATGAGGGCATCTGTTCCGAGGTCAACGGCGCTCAGGATGGCTCTCTCCTTGGCTGTTTCAGAACAGTTGACTGAGGCGTAATACACAGCTGTGCCAAGGTTATAGAGTGTGCTGACTCCAGGGATCCACTCCATTACACTGTACACGCGCTGCTCGCTTTTGTTGATGCAGTTCCTCTGGGTGCTGCGCTTCCACCGGTGACCAGTTGCTGCTGTGGCCCTGCACTGATGGATCCAGGTCTCAGATTCTGTGGATTCAGATGGCAATATGCGACTACCTTTTTTCCACACTGCCTGGTACATCCCGGGTGTGTGACGCCCACTGCTGGTCACACCAGCACACAGGAATCCCAGGCTTTCACAGCTGCTCACAGCATCCTCCAGTCCACCTGTGCCTCCCTCCACAGCGTTTCCTATCAGCACGGTCCCATTTACTCGACTCCAACCCTCGCAGTGCCCCTCCTGAATAGTGTTGCCTTCTCCCACGAATGCCAGCTGCTCAATGTTAAACATCACAGCTTTTATGTGTCGCTGAGTTTGATCTCTCCCTGAAGGCAATGATGCTGATGTGGGTGTTGGTGCAGCTGCTGATTTACTCATCCTTCGCTCTATTAGGCCTTCTACCTCCATCAGGAGCTCCTCTGTATCAGCCACTCCCAGCAGATCATACAGCTTCAGCAACAGGGTCTGTGCTTCCTTTGGGCACCCTGCCACCACCAACACAGGCACCAAAGAGAGACCCAACAGCTCCTGTGGAAACATGGAGGACAGCGAGTCATCCACAGCGCTGGCTGACAGCAGCTCCTCACAGCTGATGTTCCCCTGAATATGTAAATGAGCTTGAATCTGCTCCTGAAGCTTCGCCCCAAGGACCGATGTCATTCGTTGGGCAGATCGGATTCTTTTAGATTTTTCCTCAGGTAAGAGACCAGACTGAACTTGAGATCCCAGGAGAGAGTCCAGATTCTGTTTGGACACCTCCTCTACAGCTTCATGGGTGTCACTTCCTGGAAGCAGAGTGCTCTTTTGCACCAAAGGAGGTGGGACCCTGCACAAGGCCTGTTCATTCAGCAGGAGCTGGATCACAATCAGCCACTTCAGCTTGGAGGACATCATCCTGCTTTAAAAGAACACTTTTCCAAAGCCACTACACTAAATCGGAATAGTAAAAACAAGGGAAAAAAAACATTAGGGTTATTATTGTATGTGCTGAGTAAATAGTGCAATCAAAGACCTGGATTATTTGGTTAGTTTGTCATCACAGTAAATGTAAACCACTTTGTCTTATAGATGAGTTCATAATTTTTTAGCTGCCGTGCAGTGTTATTCTTGTGGTGTTAAATCCTTTGCTGCAGGCACTAAGCAAATATTGACTTAATGGTGTTTATGCATTTGCAAAGGTATGCTGTGCAGGAAAATAACCTTAGTAGAACATTTAACCTTTAAATCCAGAACAAAAATGCTGTTTGTAAAAAAAAGAGTTAATCGCACTGTAACTTTAACAAAAAAAAAATGCTATTAACAAATCTATTCTACATCTAAAGTGAAATTAAACCCAAAAAAAAGCAAAAGCAGTAAAAAAATGATTTTGTTTAGCAAAGCAAGAAAGAGCAACACGTCCTGAAACTGGCCTCTCACTCGGAGCTGAAGCAATTGCTCATGTCCTGTTTTGTTCTCAAAAACAACAAAAACATCCTGTTCCATATGTTTATCGTACACCTACCTTATTAATAATTAGTGTTGCTCATGAAGTCCTGAGCGTCTGACCAAGATGGCTTCACCATGTAGGATGCTTTTTGTATTCCCCTTTTTCCCTTTTCTCCAAACGTACATAGTGATCTTCTCTCCCTTTGCCTCCAATGAGAATCTCTTTCTTTACACATGACATCCCACAGCCCTCCCTCTGTATCATCCGTCTTTCAACTCCCTCTTCTCTTTGGCCTCATTGCTCAACAGGGAGATCAGGGCTTGAATATTGATTCACGTGGGGGAAAGTCCATGTGTTCTAAAGCAGTTTTGTTTGTCTGCCCCGCCATCCTCTCATTCTCCCCGCCCCCCACCTAGTCCCTCTGCTCCCCCTGTTCCCTCTCACACAGTCGCCAGGTTTTGTTTTTGACCCAAATACTTGAAAGAAATCTCCCCTCGTGCCATTAGCGAATTTATCTCTTACAGAACCAAGTGAAGGGGAGGGAGGGGGGGGGGGGGGGGTATTTAAGGTAAAGACCCATCACAAAAGCCCACATAAAACTCTGTGTGCTGTGTGTGCGTTTCTTTTCCTTGTGCCATTATTTTACATCCTAATGCATTACACACTGCTCCATTTACAAACATACTTTTTCTTTTTCTTCTTTTTTTTTTGCCCTGAAGCTCTGTTGACACACAATATAACACTGGTAAAAGTCCATCTTGCACCCAGAATAGTTCAGTTTTGACCTGGAGCATCAGTGTCTTTTAGAAATGTGACTTTATCAGAGTCATTGTGATGACGCATTTAAGTCGTTACCTTTATTACATTTTTAAAATTACAATCTAATGAATTGCAATGCCTGCTTGTTTTTTGTTTGTTTGTTTGTTTTTTTGACTGATTTGAGGCGTGAAACATTTTCAAAAATAAGCACATATCCTGTTTGTTGTTGCTCTTGGACCGGCATTAAGCACAAAAGAACTTCTTATCCAAAGAACTTAACTTCTTCTCCTGATCCTATACCACTCACTCATTATGGCTACTCTCTTTCTTTTGTTCTTTACACACCGATTTTACCCTTACACAAAAATAGCTTTACCCTGTTAGAATCCTGCAGAACTCTCAAATAACAGGAATAACCCATATTTGGTGAGGAACCGTATTCGGTAACTTAAATAGACATCAAAACTGGCCTCCCCGGGACTCACTCTGAGGTTCCACATGGATTTCTCCCACTTATTCAGCAAATTCAGGTTATGTGACAGAGAGTGATATTATTGCATTTAACCAGTCAGTAGTGGACTGAAGCATGTCAGACTTGTTCAGTGTTCTTCCAGAATTTGGAAAACTAGGTTTTTCATCCCTATGTTCTCCCACACTTATAGTTTCCAGTAGTAATAGGTTCCTTGTAGGTTCCGATAACACTCTAGAGTTAAAGTTTTAAATTTCCATGTATGTCAATGAGTGTCCTACAAATAAATAAGATCATTCAGAACCAAATTGTCCAACTACCATAAAAAAATGTAAAAAAAAACATAAATAAATAAAAGTTAATCAGTCATTTCATGTGTTCACAAGTCCTGTTGTCATTCTTGCATGTCTGGTAATTCAGTAATATAACGCTCTGCACAGACACATAAAATTCAGAGCTGCTTCCAATTAGACGATAATCAATCATATCACATGAGCAGATTGTTTTGGCCCATTTATGTTAACCAGCAATAGTTTCTTAAATATATGCACTCACTGGCCACTTTATTAGGTCAAGAAGACCTGCTGAAGCTCTGCTAAGCATCAGCATAAGGATGAAACATGACTTTGAATGTAGTGGGTTGATGGTGCCACACTAGCTGGTCTGAGTATTTCAGAAACTGTGCATTTGCTGAGATTTTACTACACATCCATCTCTAGGGTTTAGAAAATGAGCAGAGGTCAGAGAAAAATGGGCAGGCCACTTCAAGCTGATTGGAAGGCAGCAGTAACTCAAACAATTACTCATCATAACCAAGATATGTAGAAAAGCATCTCTGTGCACACAGGACATCACATCTTTAAAGAAGATGCGCTACAACTGCAGAAGACACCATATATGTCAGCTAATGGTGTGAAAATATTTCATAGCATACCACTTTGGATCCCTTTATGATCACTGTATTGACTACCCATCTTACAATGGCTGCTTTCAGCAGGATAACACACAAAGCTCAGATCCTCTCACACTGGTTTCTTGAAGATGTTAATGAGTTCCCCCTATTCAAACAGCCTCCACAGCCACCATAACTCAATCTGACAGAAAACCTTTGAAATGTGGGTGAACGGGAGATTCACATCATGGATGTGCAGCCAACAAATTTGAAGCATGTGTGATGCTGTCATGCAACTATGTAAAAATGGACAAAAATCTCTGAGGAATGTATCCAGCACCATGTTGACTCAATGGCATGAGAATTAAGGCAGTTCTGGGGGTAAAAGTGGGTTCAACTCAATAGTAGCAAAGTGTACCTAATGAAATGCCTGGCATAATGTGTGATAGGAGGATTTCTTGGCACTAGGGGGCGATGTTGGAAATATTTTCTTTTTCATGGGAGCAGATGTCAATATAAATAAAACTTCTGCTTCTTCAAGTTGCTTGAAGATGTTTTCACCTCTCCCACTGGGTTTAAATCTGGTTTGACCGGATGAGAGGTGAAACGTCTTCAAGCAACTTAAAGAAGTCCAGACGCTTTTACTTGCAAGCTCCTTTGACTACGATGACCTGGATGACTGAGAACCTTCACAGACTTAATGATTCGAGCAAAATGTTCTGAAAAGAACGCTGTCTGTTTTTTGTTTTTTTTTACATCTGACGCAAGAAATATGAACCACCTGAATGTTTCACCTATTTTTTAAATATTAGTATTAGTTGCTGACTATTTACATCCCAACAGAACAGATTAGGGATGTGGTAGAAGGGGAGAGTGTCATCGTGGATGTGCAGATGATGAATATGGAGCAACTGTGTGATGCTGTCGTGTCAGTATGAATCAAAGTTTTAAAAACTTTGTTGAATCTGTGCCATGAAGAATTAGTGCAGTTCTAAAAGAAAAAGGAGCTCAATCAAGATAGCAGCAAGATTTCTTAATGAAGTGACCGATGAGTGTACAACACAAATATATGACGCTCTTGCCCGGACACAGGAAAGCGGTCCTATTTAATGTGGTTGATAAATTATATAAAATGTCTAATTAGAGGACTGATTGCTTACACAGTAATTTCTGCAAGGAATTCAGTGGAAATGACACATATGGATATGATTAAGACCCTAGGGTCCAATAAAAAATCCTCAGAAGCTTTTTCATATAAGTGGAGCACTTTATTTACATCAACAGGTTTTGAACCACAGGTTTTTTAAGTGCCTGCTTCACTTTGTTTGTGCAATGTATGACTGAGCACGACTGCAGCCATGATACCGTGATACTAATGAGCATTTGTTTTTGTGTAGTTAGAAAGACTTTAAACATTTAGATTTATTGTTGCAATAGAATATTTTTGCCTATGGCAAAACTGAATTCAAAGTAACTGAGGTTAAAAAAAGAAGAAGAAAGAAATAGAAAAGCTCAGAACTTTTATTTGTGTCTGAATGACAAAGTCCTTCAGCGAAAGATGAATTGTTCTCCATGCATTTCATGTTCTGTACAAAATGAAAGCGTTAACATTCTAGATCAAGTTTAAGAGATGCTAATACCAGGTTTCAGCAACTATGGACAGAGTTAGCTGGGTGATGCCTACTGCTAACTGCTAGAGTCATTTGAAAATAAATAAAGCTATCAATAAAGCATTATCAATTTATCAAATTAACCACCGACAAATTGAATAAAAGTGTTAAAAATATTTTCCATTTAAAATTAAAACAAAAAGAAAACGAAACCAATTGTTCTGCATGTGATGAGTCTGTAGGGGTGTTTCTTCTGTCTCATCAAGCCACTGATGAGCTGTTGGCACTGTAATTTAATTCAGTTCAGTTTAATTTATAATCTGACCTAATCACGACAACAATCGCCTCAATGTACTTACAATAATGCAGAGAAAACCCCAGCAATCAGACAACGCCTTATGAGTAAGCGCTCAGCAACAGTGGGAAGAAAAAACTTCCTTTTAACAGGAAGAAGCCTCCAGCAGAACCAGGCTCAGGGAGGCCATCTGCTGCGACCAGTTGGGGGTGAGGGGTGGGAGACAGGTGAAAGACAGAGATTAATAATAAGTAATAATTAAAATCTAGAGAGTGAATCTAGAGAGAACACATAGTGAGTAAAAAAAAGGTGACTGAAGAAGAACCATTGCATCATGGGAAGTCACCAGCAGCATAGGCCTGTTGCAGTGTAACTAAGAGTGGATTGAGGGTCAACTTATCCAGTCCTAACTATAAGATTTATCAAAAAAAAAAAAAAGTTGTAAGACCAATCTTAAAAGCAGAGGGTGTCTGTCTCCCAATTACAAACTCACAGAGAGAACTGGTTTCACAGAAGGAACTAAATGCTGATGGCTCTGCTTCCCATTCAACTTTTAAATACCTTACGAACCACAAATAAGCCAGCAGTCTGAGAGCGAAGTGCTCTATTGGATTACTATGAGGTCTTTAGGATGAGACGGGGTTTGATTATTTACTCTAATTTTAGAGATTCTGCACAAATGCAAGAATATATATATATGTATATTTGTCTAATGTGCACACTGAAGAAGATATCCTGGTCAAAAACAAGTCCACCTGGTTAGACACCATGTTTCTAGGATTTTTACAATAACCTCAGTTTTGTCTGAATTTAGTGGTCATCCCAGTCATTATGTCTAATAAGTAATAGCTTAAATTTTGCATGTGTCATCTGGCTGCACGGATAGCTAAAGCTGGGTTTCATTTTCATAGCAATGACAACATACGTTGTGTTTTGTGGCATATGGTAAACAAAACTGCCAAGGGAAAATGTCTAATGCAAATAGTTTTTCCTAGCAACGAGCAACCAATTCTGTGGAACTCTGTGGAGCAAATAAACTGTAGTGTTTGACAAACAGGAAGGCTGACTGACATGTTTGACAGGAGATAATAGTTAAAACTTTATGGCACTTACTTTGGAATGAACAAGTTTCATAATGTCTTGTGGCAAACACTACATGCTCATATATGTTCACATTTAATGTGGTGATGTCACTCATTACATTAAAGGGAGCAGCGATGCTAAATAATTAAAAACACACGCATCTTTAAATTTGCTCTTGTGAATGTCTGTCACTGTAACACAAGTCATCCTAAGAGTAACAGGCAACAAATATCTGCAAGCTACAACGCCCTAAAACGTTAGTTCACACCCTGACCACAAACGTAAACTAAAGCTTCAAACATGTTACTGTAAGCCATCTGACACTGTGTTTCGTTTTCTTAAAGAGCATGCATTTCAGTGACAAAGAGATTTCATGTGAGAGATACAGAAGAGTAATTCTAACAAGATAATCGAGCAAAACCTATTCCACATAATGAATAGATTAAAAAGTATGATTCATTTTCCGATGGCTGCTTCCAGCTGGATGATGCACCATGTCACAAAGCTATTATATACCACATTAAACATTTTCTTTTAATGTCTCTTGCATTAAATAAGGAATGGACAAAGGTCTGTACACAATTCAGCATACAAATAAGCTCCAGATTACTTTCTTTTTTTTTCTTTTAATGTTTAAGCCAAAGTTTTATCCACATGAGGATGAAACATTTAGCTTTATTGTTAGATTTGTGTAGATTTTTTGCCTGTTTCTTTTATGTCTTAATGGGAAAAAAATATCATTTTTTCAATGAGGAACATCTAATGAGGCAGTTACAACAAATTATGTGTATACATGTGCTAGGGTGGGACAGAGTTTTGGGTGGTGGGTGGAGTGCTAATCAGATTAAAAATTAACTCAAGCTATATAAAATTTGAGAAAGAGAAATCCTGCTGTCTTAAAAGACAGGCTTCAACGTGACATGGCGCTGCTCTGATGCGAAGGGAAAAGCTGGAGTGATTGTTGGTTTATACATAAAGATCAGCTCAGGGTAAGATTTTTTACACTTTTGGTTCGTTACATGAGTCTTTACATGGCTGACTGCATGAATTAAATTATAATGTGGGATTATGTGATAACACAATACTCCATGGCTATTTTATTCCATTTTGACTTAAATCATAAGCAATTAGGTCAAAATGTATCACTTGATGCACTATAGTTATCTGATTATTTAAAACTTGCTATATTATTCCTTAATTATTCATATTTCTAGCAGCCAGTTGAGATGGGATGAGGTGAGAATAGATAAATATAAGTATAGGTAAAAAGCAATGGAGTGATAGCAAATAAAAATAATTGTCATACTATATGCACAAAATATGGCATACCTACACATCACAGCTGCAGGAGCTGCTCAGACATTGAAATCCATGCCATGAAGCTCCTAGCACAGTTTTTGTGTTGATGCCAGAAGAAGTTTGTAGCCTTTCAGCTCACCTTTTTCCACCTCAGGACTCAGCAACTCGTCATCGCAACTTGGTTGCAGCTGGGATAGGCTGCAGACTATCACAAAGAGCTAACACAAAGAGCCAGACAACTATTTGCACTCATACCTACAGGCATATAGAATTACCAGTAATTCCATGTCGCTGGACTGCGGGAGTGAGTGCTAACAGTGGCACTCACCCATTCCATCATAAATATTTGTAAAGGTGGACTGCGTGGCTACGTATTTGACTTTCGTCTTTGAATACAACTGAATTCAAAGATTAAGAGGTGTGACACAATACTTCATCTACATGGTGTTTGCTCAGTCAATAAGCACCTTTCAAGTTTTTATGAACAGCATAATGTTTCAAAGGTTAAGCTCCTCCTTAGACTTCTGAAAAGAGAGAAAAAAATGTAAACAATAAAATAGGAACTGCTCATGTTGGCTAATAGACAAGTATTTGACGTTTATTTGACAGAGATTGACAATAGACAATGCCATCCTCCTATCACTTATCTGGGTTTGTGTTGCGTGGGCAGCAGTTCGAGCAGAGAGTCTTAAGCCATCTGAGAAATATGATCTCTCCAGCCAGTCATTGGTCTGCCCTGAGCCTAGGCAGACAATAGACAATGTTGTGTATTGTCCATATCCAGCTGACGTGGTTATTAGTTCAAAAGGTGTTAGAGGAAGCACTGAAACAGTAGTGTTTACTCTGTATTCTGTTATGAACACACTAGAGAAAGTTCACTGTAAGCTTGGGTTTCAGCTGTAACATACAAAATTCAAGAGGAATGCTCATGAAATTCTGGAAGAATGTCTTGCTGTTAACAGCACGAGATCTACAAAGTCATTTGAAGCACAATAAAAGGGAACAAGTGAATTATTTTATGAAGAAATGGCTGTGGTCATGGACAGCAGAATAGATTAATAGATTACATAATTCACACGAAAGTTAATGGACTTTATATAATGATGGTGATGCCACAGAGGCAAATTGAAGCTTTACCAAACCAGTATTAGGCCTTTAGAGACTCTGACATAATATTTAAGGCTAATCAGTGGGCAGATATTTGCTATGCATCTAAAACCACGTTTTATCTATCCATGAACCAAGATGACACACACCAGTTAGTTAAACTGCATGAGTGTCTTTAAAGACATAAAGACCTGGATGATATCTGATTTCCTGCTTCTATATTCAAATCAAACTGAGGTTATTGCACTCAGCCATAAAAATCTGACATCCAGCCAGATGCTTATTCTGGATGGCAACATCCTGTCCCAGAGTGATACTGAAAAAAACTAGTTCCTGCATTTGTTACTTCGAGACTGGACTACTGTAATTCATCATTATCAGGATGTCTAAAAACTCCCTGAAAAGCCTTCAGTGGATCCAAAATGCTGCAGCAAGAGTACTGATAGGGACTAGAAAGGAAGAGCATATTTCTCCTATACTAGCTTCTCAAATCAAATCAAATCAAATCACTTTTATTGTCACATCACATGTGCAGGTACATTGGTACAGTACATGTGAGTGAAATTCTTGTGTGCGAGCTTCACAAGCAACAGAGTTGTGCAAAATACAATAATGTAAACAAGCAAAATACAAGAATGGCTACATCTGAAACTAATAAATATATGCTTGATTCCCAGTGAAATCCTGAATTGAATGTTTAATCCTTCTCCTTATATGTAACGTCTTGAATAATCAGGCCTCATTAAGACCTCACAGTACCATGTCACTTTGAATCAAGCTCTTCACTCTCAGACTGCTGGCTTACTTGTGGTTCCTAGAGTGTTCTGAAGTAGAATTGGAGGCAGAGCCTTCCATTTTTAGGCCTCTCTTCAGTGGAACCAGCTTCCAATTTGTATTCAGGATACAGACACCCTCTCTGCTTTTAAGATTAGGCTTAAAACTTTCCTTTTGGATAAATCTTATAGTTAGGGCTGTATCAGGTGACCCTAAATCCATCTTAAGTTATGTAGCAATAGGCTTAGGCTGCTACATATTAAATGTTTATATTTGAGCCAAATGCAAAAATAGATGTGCTTTAAACCAAATACTCAAAAACTCATATTTTAAGACACTCTGGGGTCAACAATAATTTGATATGCATCATTCATACAACTATATGAAAATGAATGCCACAGTTCTGCACAAGACAGATGAGTACCACTAAGATAAACTGGTGCCTTAAAGAAGCAGTATTTAACTATACTCAAACAGCTTTGCTGCATCGTTGTAAACTGAAGTTACACAACAGATCGCTAAGTGTTGTGGAGGACAGTTCAACAGAGAACAAAGAACACCTTAACCACAGATACATGGAGACGCCTCCCATCTGATTCCCTAATGTGTAAATTCACTTGTAGCTTACTTATGTCTTTTGTTTTTCTTTTTACCTTTAATCCAGTGATTCACAGTTCAGTGAAGTGATGGAGGAAACACATTTTTCACTGGTTGCATTGAGTATCTTCATTTTACTGACTGTGAGGTGCTGTTGTGAAGAAAAGGCCTACAATCCACTGAAAGAGGTATGACTAAGTCAAATGAGATGCACTCACATTTCCACGCAGAACTTCGCAGCCACTTCAGCAAACGTATTAAATAAGAAGTTGAAAAAATAACAACACTGAGCAAAAGGCTACAGTGGGGCAAAAAAGTATTTAGTCAGCCACCGATTGTGCAAGTTCCCCCACTTAAAATGATGACAGAGGTCAGTAATTTGCACCAGAGGTACACTTCAACTGTGAGAGACAGAATGTGAAAAAAAAATCCATGAATCCACATGGTAGGATTTGTAAAGAATTTATTCGTAAATTAGGGTGGAAAATAAGTATTTGGTCACCTCAAACAAGGAAAATCTCTGGCTCTCACAGACCTGTAACGTCCTCTGCAAGAAGCTTTTCTGTCCCCCACTCGTTACCTGTATGAATGGCGCCTGTTTGAAATCATCTGTATAAAAGACACCTGTCCACAGCCTCAAACAGTCAGACTCCAAACTCCGCCATGGCCAAGACCAAAGAGCTTTCGAAGGACACCAGGAAAAGTATTGTAGACCTGCACCAGACTGGGAAGAGTGAATCTACAATAGGCAAGCAGCTTGGTGTGAAAAAATCAACTGTGGGAGCAATCAGCAGAAAATGGAAGACATACAAGACCACTGATAATCTCCCTCGATCTGGGGCTCCACGCAAGATCTCATCCCGTGGGGTCAAAATGATCATGAGAACGGTGAGCAAAGATCCCAGAACCACACGGGGGGACCTGGTGAATGACCTGCAGAGAGCTGGGACCAAAGTAACAAAGGTCACCATCAGTAACACACTACAACGGCAGGGAATCAAATCCCGCAGTGCCAGACGTGTTCCGCTGCTGAAGCCAGTGCATGTCCAGGCCCGTCTGAAGTTTGCCAGAGAGCACATGGATGATACAGCAGAGGATTGGGAGAATGTCATGTGGTCAGATGAAACCAAAGTAGAACTTTTTGGTATAAACTCAACTCGTCGTGTTTGGAGGAAGAAGAATACGGAGTTGCATCCCAAGAACACCATACCTACTGTGAAGCATGGGGGTGGAAACATCATGCTATGGGGCTGTTTTTCTGCCAAGGGGACAGGACGACTGATCCGTGTTAAGGACAGAATGAATGGGGCCATGTATCGTGAGATTTTGAGCCAAAACCTCCTTCCATCAGTGAGAACTTTGAAGATGAAACGAGGCTGGGTCTTCCAACATGACAATGATCCAAAACACACCGCCCGGGCAACAAAGGAGTGGCTCCGTAAGAAGCATTTGAAAGTTCTGGAGTGGCCTAGCCAGTCTCCAGACCTCAACCCCATAGAAAATCTGTGGCGGGAGTTGAAAGTCCGTGTTGCTCGGCGACAGCCCCAAAACATCACTGCTCTCGAGAAGATCTGCATGGAGGAATGGGCCAAAATACCAGCTACTGTGTGTGCAAACCTGGTAAAGACCTATAGTAAACGTTTGACCTCTGTTATTGCCAACAAAGGTTATGTTACAAAGTATTGAGTTGTATTTTTGTTATTGACCAAATACTTATTTTCCACCCTGATTTACGAATAAATTCTTTACAAATCCTACCATGTGGATTCATGGATTTTTTTTTTTTTTTTTTTTTTTTTCACATTCTGTCTCTCACAGTTGAAGTGTACCTCTGGTGCAAATTACTGACCTCTGTCGTCATTTTAGGTGGGGGAACTTGCACAATCGGTGGC
The DNA here is from genome assembly GCF_057382185.1 of Mchenga conophoros. Classification (NCBI taxonomy): domain Eukaryota; kingdom Metazoa; phylum Chordata; class Actinopteri; order Cichliformes; family Cichlidae; genus Mchenga; species Mchenga conophoros. Next base: position 18,828,950 of record NC_140530.1, read on the forward strand.
TGACTAAATACTTTTTTGCCCCACTGTAACTCTTTTTCCCTGTCCCCCAAGGCTGGATCGGACCGTGATTTGAAGAGATTTGATGACATCGGTTATGACAGCTTTCTGGGTCTGATGGGACGGAGAAATGCTGCTCTGACAAACAGTATGCCAAGAATTTTTGCTCCACTTTTCCTAAGAATGAAACTCATTTAACCTGTAGTTGTTTTAACATAAAAAGCAGCTGAATTTGGTGTTAAACAAGTTTTCATCATTGTGCTTTACTGAATGCAATATTTTTCTTTTGCAGGGGACACTGATCACAGCCTTGCTGATCTGTTGGGGTGGAGAACAAGTGAGTGCCTTTGGAATCAGTAGAACAGTTCTCACTAGAAGGAAGATGCGCTGATAAATGAATTAGATGCATTTTCTTAAATCTCAGGTCACTTTTAAGCAACTTCGGAAGCACTTGTTAGTTAGGTTCAGACTCCAAAAACAACATGGTTAGGCATAGGTGTTAAAACAGTAACAGTAAACCACACTTGTTGATGGATGAGCTGGGAGCAACTGCTCGCTCTCAATCAAGAGGCAGCATTACACTCTCTACAGCCTCTCCTGATTTTTTTTTTTTTTCACGCCTATCACAAGAGCTCAGGCTGAGATTGTGAAAAGGTGTGGATCTGTCAAGTCTGGTATTCCATGGCAAGTGACAAATCTAGTTCCAGGAAGCAGTGAGCAGTGTTTCTTGGTCAGTGTAGATAGCTTGAAGGCACTTTACTTTTCTTTGCAACAGGTATGACTAGTCTGCGTGAAAACAGGTATTCAGAAAAGAGGAGGCGGTTTCACTGATGATGGAAGGCATAGGTAAGAAACCCGCTCACTTGAGAAAAAAGAAATACAAGAAAGAAAGTTATGTATCGCTTTTGTGGAAATGTTTTGACTCCATTTTGGATTTTTTTTTCCCCCCTCAGGATGGAACGCTTTGTTTAATGGACACATGACACATACTTGTATCATGAACCCTCATGGTGAAACTTCGGCTTTTCCATCGCGCTGTAAACCCTCAGGGCTACTGTGGACAATGACCATCCGCCCATCAAATATTATTCAGTCATAGTAACCCTGCATGAATGTTCCTCTGCTGTGATGAGAAAAATGCTCTGTGCAAATACATGTAAACAAAATCAAGATATAAAATAAAATATGCTTTTATTTATAGTGATTAAATTACCATTTCACTAAAAACAATCCTGCACACTGATTATATCATGTGTGCTCACACATTAAAATGAACTCATATCCACACTGAAGTGTATCGACTCAATTAAGATTTCTATTCCAATATAAATACGTTCCAAATATAAATATAGCACTGTACACCATTCCCTTTAAGAAAACTCTGAAATGAGAAGATTGTCAAGGACCATTAGAAATGATGCGGCTGATATCAAATGTGAACGTGAGCAGCCAAAAGAAAGATGAGAAGAAAAAAACATTTTTTTAAACCATGCTCTGGTGAACATGCATGTGTTCGTGCACATACTACAGAAACCAAGTGTAAACACAAAGTTATATTTGAAAATATCAACCTCATACATTTTTAACCTTGAAGAAAATGTGGTCATAAAAAGAAAAAAAAATGGCCACCGTTCCATGAAAACCTTTAGTCACTCTGCAGATATGTGCCAAATTCCTTCTTCTTCTTTCAGCATTTAAGCTCACCTTTGGTGATTACTGCATCTACCACAGGTTTAATGTCTGGTTAGAAACTAGCAAAAGAGCTGTTATTAATTTTATTTTTTACATGTGCAAAGTGTACCAACTTCAAATGAGGCCTGACTGGCAAAGACTTTCAAAATAACACCACCTTTGTCAAACTTAAAAAAAACCAAAAAAGACATTCACTGACTTGAATGAAGCTCAAACACATTACAACAGATGGATTCAGTAAAATAAAACAGCCATCTGAATCAACACTCTCTTCACGCTCATGTCACAGTGCTAAGTCAAGTGTGCAGCTAATGGCTGGCTCATACAATCTCAATTTACAAGGCACAAGCTAATGACTCCACTGTAGGAAGATGCAGGAAACTGTGTGCAGCACGTTACACAGAAAGGTAACAATGTGCTGTGGGTCGGTTGATTAAGATCATTTTTCATTCCAGAGAAGACAAAAGAAGTTTGACTAACTTGTTCTTCATCCAACTGACTTCCCAGAAAGTCTTTGCTGACTAAACAAAGTCCTCTTTAACAAAAGAAAGAAAGAAAGAAAAAGACCCACAAGCGCCACACAATTAGCCCGATCACATATAACAGCTGAAAAGGCTCATCAGCCTTCACTGTGGTCTTGTGTGAAATCTTTGGCTGCATTGTAGAAATTTAGATTCCTTTTAAAGCATAACAGTCACCTCACTATTGAGGAGTATGCAATCAAAATATTTTCCTAAAATACATTTAGTAACGTATGATATCGGTTATATCAAATATTAATACAATCAGTTGCCAGTTTATTAGGTACACCTAGGAACACATGTAATAAATTCTTCTTTCTACACTAATTTCAGACATGTTTTATGTGTAGTTTGAACATTGCACAGCTGGATGTGTTAATTAAACAGAGAAAACTTCAGGATGGATTCTGTTTCAGCTCTTGTCTACCTAATAATCTGGCAACTGAGATCATTTTTAATAGCTGTTACTGTTTAATTAAGGCTGAATGTGTGATAAAAAAATTTATTTTGCCAGATTTTGAGAGTGTGTGTATATATATATATATATATATATATATATATATATATATATATATAACCATCCATGGGACAAAATATTTCATTTGATAGAGAATAAAAGATTGACCTATTCATCACTTTTTTAAAACCTTTTTTTTTCCACTGTTACTTTGAAAAATAGGAGATCCACTTTGATTAGCCTATTTACTTTTTAGGAAAACAGCAGTTTTTCACCAATTCTGATGTCTGGTTTACCAAGAGATGCAGACTAATGGGTACATAAATATTATTAGTTAACTGTAACTACTTCACTTAAGTAAACCTTTTAGACTTATGCAACGTCTTGGTTTAAAACATGTCTTCAAAGAAGGAACTTGTCAAAACACAAAATAACCAAAAATAAAAAGTAAAGAGATGCTACCCTTGTATTTTATGTGAAAAGGCTTTTAAGCACAATCCTAAACGCTAGTGTTTGGGAGGCATCAAACTCTCGTAAACAACAATATGATCTGACATAAACCAGGTTTCAGGCACATAGCTATAAGTGTGAACTGAAGCCTAACAACTCCAGCAAGCCTTAAAGAGTGTTAGAACAAGTTTTACTGGGACTTTGTGGTAAGAAATGAAAGAACAGAAAAGTCACTTTTTTAAAAATGCACTGGAAATACTGGTTTACTTTGTTTTCAGAACAACAGAAAGGTGAGTCCTGTTATGGAACAATCTGTGAAAACACCTGACAAAACTGACATACAGAGCCACAGGTCACCTTTTAGCATGGGGAACACCCAGTCTTGCTGTCAAAGTTCACTAGCAGTCTAAGTGGACAAAGTTTTTATACTTCACTTTGATTATCAGAATGGATACCCAAACACTCAACACCCCAAATCCACCGCATATCCTAATGATCAGTACCCTCAACACTGCTACAAAGTCCTACTGTTATTTACCCTCTGCAGCAGCAGGACCATCTTTACCATCTACAGGAGGGGGATCTTCATTCTGTCTCTTGTCAGTTCTGGATAGGTCTGGATGGACTAGTTTTTGTTCCAGCTTTTTGTCTTTTTTCCCAGCATCCCACGATTCAAACTTATTTATACTGTAGCCAGGTGGGGTGGGAGGCTGATAGCGATATCTGTAGCCAAAGGCACGCAGGTGATAAGTGTAATATTCCATTAAATACATCCCTACAGCATCCACGTAATGGAAAGATATTGACATGTCCGAGCAGCAGTTAGGACCCTGAAAAAAAAAAAACAAGATATGGTTATTAATACACATGGAGGAATGTTTGTTTTGTAAACAAAAGAAAATGTCAATGTGAATGGGTGGAGTACAAAAGAAGACTAATGGTCTTGCATCAGACTATTTATTCATGCTTGATAAATCCAGAAATGAATGCAAGACTCCATCAGTTTGGTTAAACAGTAGGGCTGTAACAAAACTGCAGTACCCAGCCCACAGTCTTGTTGCGATATCACCATTTTGTGGGTCTAAACACCATGTGTATAAATGCTAATTGACAGTGACAATGTTGGTAACACGCATCATGTTCAAGATGCTCATGCAGATTATGATTTAACCAGGTGTAGCTGTGCTAGTTAATGACTGATTAAAGAATGCTAGTCTGGTTAAACATATAATGTTAAAACTGGATCTATTGCGGATTTTATTCTTGGACTCTACTAGAGTAGCTTTGCAAGATACAAAATTTTGAATTAGTTCAACCACTCTCTTATATTAGCTGCTCTTCCAGTAAGCTCACTTTATTGAGACTGGCTGCACCTCACAAGCAAGAGAGTGCAGTCCAAAGCTTCAGCGTTTGGCTAATAGAGATTAAGCATATAATGCTAACCTCAATATTAAAGAATCCATATTAGCTTCCACCACTTTGCACGCATGCCAGAAAGAAAAAACAACAAGCATAACAGGTCCACTTTAAACATTGTTCTAGTATGGAGTGAAGTGGAAATGCATCCAAATATTGGATTTTATTTTGCAGGTGAGAATTCAGTTAAAATATTAATAGTGTTCAGCTTTCTTTAAACCTCTTTAATAGTGATGTCAAGAGTAAACACAATGTCAACGGTGTTTGCCACACTTGCCTCTGAGATGGGGTAGTAGCAGTAGCTCCAATACCAGAAGCTCTTTGGAAATTTGGCAGTGAGGTGCTGCTCAAGGACAAAGGGGTGAAATGTCTCCCTATGAAAAGAGTCTCTGGAGTCTCCAGCCAGCACCCCAACTTTCTCCATGCACTGCCCCATTGCCAGGTCCTCTACGGAGGTAGTATGAGTACACTGTTTGCTTTTAAAACCTTCAACAAATCTTCGCAAAGCCTCTTTGCTCAGTACGTAGCCTGCACCACCACTCATGTAGCCCTGCTTAGTGTAGGGCTTGAATCGTCTGCCGAAGTAAATAGGTTCCTCAGGAGTGTGGTTTGCAAGAATCCAGCGCAGGTTGTCCACTATGACGTAGGTGTCGTCATCTGCCTTGAGGAACCAATCTGCCTCATCTGCATAATGCTCATAAGCATAATGGTAGGCCCGAATTGTTTTCCAGTACAGCTGATCCCGACCCTCCTTTGTACCTAATCCCACTGTGGGAAAGTCGGGGTCATCCACAGAGCTCATGAAGACAACAATATTGCAATGGCGACTCCAAGTGTACTTCGCATGTCGAGTCTTCGTCTCCAGGTTTTTGGGTCCAGTCATCACCCAGCAAAGAATACGCACCTTTTTGTACAATTCATCAGCCATGCGGCTATCCTCACCTGGTAAGGACACAGAGACGTTATTATCATTTCACTGACTGAAACAAAGATAAGTCCAACTGTTTCAGGAACCTCCTACAACTACTGATGGTCCTGGAGGGTAAACTAATGGAAAGATGTTTTGCTCACATGTTATTGTTGTTGACTGTGCTTCCAGGTTCGCAAATAATCAATGCAGAAAAAAAGACAAGATTTCACATTTAATTTGCTGATGGCAACTTGGAAATACTGAGACTAGTTATGGTTGGTAATAATTCTGTCACAAAAAAGCAGTGCAGATCAGTGCAGTGCAACAGCTATTTAGATAAACAGTTTGGGCAAGTTACCAGTAATGAATTACTTCACCTTAATTTCACATCAAATCTGAGTACTAAAGGTATATTTGCACATACATAAGATACCAGATTACTGGAAAAGTGGGGATCAATCAGGTAATAACATGCTTTCATGCACTACAACACCCCATGAAGTGTACGGACCCCTGCAACATTTTACTATAGCATACAAAATCTGTCTGCCTGTGAGATCCTCCAACATAATCAGGACTTGAGCAACCAAAATTGGCATAGTACACAGGTACTGCACATATTAACCCGATTAAATTCATGAATATTATGAAATGCTTGGCAACCACCTACCAACGGGTAAAAGAATCCATTTCAGCATTTATGCACCTATATTATTTTATAAAAGTGTTATACAATTGATTGGTCTGATAAGCAGTGTAAGGTGATCAAACCCTCTCGTCTGAAAGATTCAAAAAATTTATTTAACTTTCTTTCCAGTTTTATCTGTGATCTTCTTTAATAGGTGTCATGGATGCTTTGAATATTTCATTTCACTCTTATGAGTGATTCTGTGTGTATTCACTTTTGTCTTTGCAGGGAGAACAAAAAGCTCTAGTAACTAATACTCATGACTCAGTACGGTGATATGCACCTTTATTCACAGCTTAAGTGAAACTGTTACTAAAATGGTTCTACTTATCAGCGGTCTGCTAGAAATCTGCTGACTTAAACAAATTACAGAGACATGAGAGGTTTTTGTTCCCCTGTCCTGGATTACAGAAATCAGCTTCCAATTCTCACTAACACAGTTGGACTCTTCCCTTCAATGTATGCTAATACACTCGTTTCCCTGTGCTTTGTGTTCCTGAGCTTTCACATCTTTCTTCTTCCTTGTGGATTCCAGTCAAGACCTGGCGACTGCTGAGCTTCCTGAGGGTGTAGTCAATCATCTCCACTTTATCCTCATGATTATATGACTATTGATTTCTTGTTTGTTCTTGTCCACAGTTCTCACTTGGTAATGTTCAAATCTTGATTGGTTATAAGGGATTTATACTTCTTTGCTAAATCTACGCCATAAGCACACTGTAACCACAAACCTCTTTGAAATCCTAGATTGTGTCCTGACGTGCACGTCCCTGGAAATGTAAACACACAGCTGCCCGTAAAGCCCACTTTTGACTACATTATTGCATCATGGGTTTTACATAGATTCATATCATACAGAAAGTACTCAGGTATAACAGGAAAGGCTACTTAGCAGTTATAAACAAGGCTTGAGAGAGTTATGGCTGCAATAAACGAAAACAGCTGCAATCTAAAACAAATGTAACTTGGCTCTGTTAATCGTCAAACACAGAGCACATTTTTGTTAATCAAAATAAAAAATATTGAAAAATAAAAAATGGATTACTGCAGACATTTCAGTTAAATAAGGCAACAAGGTGACTCCGAACCTGTGCTCTAAGTAAGTGAATATGTACAATCTTCAAGGATATAACTATGTAGCTCGTGGTCACGTGCAAGAGATAAAGTTTTATAAACCGGACTCAACCCTTTTCTTTGTTGAGAACATATGTCCTAAAAGTCTGAAGATAAATAGAATCACGTCCTCACTTGGCCTGAAGATAAAATATTGTTCTGGTTTAAGACAAAACATTTCACCCCTTTAAAACATTGAAAGGTTTTTACCTATATTTGTAGCTACTGAAGCAGTCCATGGCTTTCTATGCTTCACTACCTATACATATAATGTACAAACTTGCCTAGCAGAAAGTGAGACTACTATGGTATAAAAGAGACTACAATGAAGAAGTGAAATTTAAAAAGGAAGTTTTCATTTATGCTGTAAGTGTAGCTGACCAAAGTCCAAAGCTGAATACCGTAAATTATTAATTTATCAGAAGATTCAAAGTCTGAAACACACAGATTGGTGTTTAATTAAGGCATTAAAGAGGCACATGCTGTGATACCTATGTGATGAGGGTGCTCGAGGTTGAAAAGTGCAGACCCCTCTTTCTTCCACATTTTCTTTTCCTCCTCGAGCTGTTGCTGGTAGTCCTGAATTCTAGCCAAGGTGGTGACTTGATGCATTGGCAGAGTCTTCTCAAACCAAAGCTGCCGCAGAAACACGTACAGCGTAAAAGTTCCCACCACAAAGCCCGCATAAAATGAGATTCTGGGTCCGAGGGTCTTCATGGTGGACCGGATATCCTCACGGGCAGAGACTTAACTTGGCAGCAGCTGCGTACGAGAGCAAAGGAAGCATGGACCTAAGTTTCACTACAGTCTCGAGCTGTAGACGTGTTGACTATGAGCGTGATTACAAGTGTTTGTCACTCCCTGTTAAAGGTGTGGTTTACTCACCAGCTTTAGCCTATCAACCATATCAGCTTTATGACAGCACACAGCTAGTCCATAGGTGTTCAAACACTTCTGCGCATAAAGCGGCGTTTTTCTTCAGGTAGCCCAGCTAGCCACACTTGCTAAGTTAACACGTATGATGGTGGGTGTGGGGGTGGGGTAAAAACCTGCTAAAAGAATATGTATGTTAACCGAGAAAACAAAATTTCCCCGGAAGAAAAATAGAACTAAGTACAGTCACAGTCATAACCAGTTAATCGGTTTCTCCAGTCATGTGTGTTAGGACAGCTGGTGATAGCTAACTAGCTAGTCCGTTATTTTTCCGAGTGCTAACGTTAACTTTCCATCACGTCGCGGTTACACGGAGCAAGAGGAAACTACTAAGCCCACCAACGGGCTGAAAAAAATCCTGACAGGAATAAAGTCAGAGAGTTTAGTGAAACTGTCACGCAGATTACAATAGTATTACTAATATTATACGAAACACGCCAAGAACTACATCTAACTTGTCTGCCGCTTCCTTCCGTCTAAAAAAAAGTAACTTCCGGTCAATTTATTCAGAAGAAAAGCGCTGACATGTTTTCACATAAGTTAATATGGAGAGTGGTGTGTTTTCTTTATAAAATAATACGTAATAATATGACTTTTGTTTTCTCAGAAAAAGATGTGAGTTGTGGAATATGTTTGACTGTGAAAGTTGAGCATAAATACAGTTATATAAACAAAGGAAGCAAAGTCTGGTTGCAGTGACAAAGAGAAAATACAAAAAAAAGGACTGACATTTGTTCCGCCTGTGTCAACACACGACTGGATCATGTGTTGACCCCATCACCTCTTCTTTGTCTGTTCACTTCTATGTTTCTTCCTTTTCTAACTAAATTGATTTCGTTAACAGGGGTTTACATATGTGGTAGGATAAAACTTCCAGTGCATAATTACTGTTCTTTAAAGTGTGTTGATATTAAATAAATGAATTAAATAATTATAAGAGTCATGTATCAACAAAATTAAAGCCGAATGTTAATTTATACCTTATTTCAACTGTTATTTTTGTTACCCAATTTGGGTACAGGACAGGTTTTAAAACTGAATAAAATTTTAAAATTCAGAACAAGCACTGCAGTCAAAAATGTCCAATACACACATTGTTACAAGCAGCTTTATTGGTATACAGATACATATAAATCAATTAAACACTTCCACTGGTCCTATAGGGATTCACTTAAGAAACACGAGGCACAGACAGAGGTTGTGGCACAGTCTTAAGCACTAATAAAATGACCGCTCACCCTAATTCAGAGATCACACTCTAATACTACTGCACACAATCCCACAAGAAACCCAACTGATCCCAGTGAGCAGACAGGCTGCCACCACGAAGCTCTAAAGCACACAGCAGGACCCAGAGATAAAAATCACTAACGAAATAGGCTAAAAATACCAAGAAAAGAAAAAGTTGTATGTTAAAAATACAAACAATTAAAAACACTGGTGGATAATAATCAATACTTGACAAAAAGGAGATAATTTTGCTTAGCTTTTCTAAAGCATACCTAGTACAGGAAGTGCAACAGGGTTTTGAATTGACCAAACCTCAACATATCCCTTATATAGAGGACTGTGTTGAATCAACTTCATTCATTAAGCAAGGAAAAGGCCTGACACTGTAATTCTCTGTCTATTGCACAGTGTCTGTCCTATATTTATCAGCTGTTTTATTACAGCGATATGGCAGCCTCGCTTCTGTCAGTCTGCCCCAGGGCAGCTGTGGCTACAACCGTAGCTTACCTCCACCAGTGTGTGAATGTGAGAGTGAATGAATAGTGGCATTGTAAAGCGCTTTGAGTGCCTTGAAAGCGCTATATAAATCCAATCTATTATTATTATTATTATTATTATTATTATTATTATTACAGGAATAATCAGGAAGATTACAAAAAAATCAAAGAAAAAGTATTGTAGAAGTTGCCAGATGATACATGTTTTTTTTTTGTTTTTTTAAGATTGTATGTTTCACTGTCAGCCCCTTTTCATACTGCACACTATGTGTTCTCATTTCAGATTCCACTCTATAATCTTGGTTAACATAGAGAGGTTTCTTATTTCCAGCTAAAATTACAGTGCAAACATATTCTTTAGAGCAGGAGTCTCAAACTTGCACATATTGATGTGAAGAAATATAATACAATTCGGCCCTTGAAGTTGCTTTTATTAGAGAGGATTTGTTTGTTGTTGAGAGCAATGTTAAAATAGGTTCTTTAAAACACCCAAAATTATTTAATATGAAGGCAGAGAGTAAACATGTCTAGGCTGTGTTAGTTAAGTGAGAGTTATTTGTAAAGAAAACAATTTTCACTTGCAGTCAAAAACTAATGTGTACACTTATATATCTGCATTTTTATTTTGTTAAATACAAACAAAATTATAGCAGAAGTGCTGCCACGTGTCTGGCCAGAAAGACAGTATCAGTTAGTTTATTTGGTAGTTCAATGAAAGGCTTCAATTAGTTAAGAGTGAGGAAAGAAAATTGCGTTCACGTTTGCGATTTTGTCTTGTTATACAATATTTGAAATTTAGAAAAAAAAACCACTACATTTTCAGAAAGATTTGTGGGTGTTTTCTTGTTTGTTTCTTTTGCACTACTTGAACACTAAAGTGGCCCTCCAGTGAGATGACAGTGCCAGCAGTGGCCCACAGCTCATTTAAGCTTGAGACCCCTGCTTTAGAGCATATTTGTCTCCCATCTATAATGTACATTCTCTGCACTATCATTAAGTAATTGTTACACGTTTGTCAGACATTCAAACCACAAGAAGTTTTGATTTCTCACCCAAAAAGTGTTTTTATTTATTTATATCTGAACACACTATATATACACATCTAGAAATAGACTAGTGTATGTGAATCTCTTATGCCTGTTGCACACTTTTACTCGTGTCATCATTGTTATCTTTAATTTTGCATATTTGATTTTGGTGTTGTCTGTGAAGGTTCTCAATCATCCAGGTCATAGTAATCTAAGCAGCTTGGAAAGAAAAGCATCTGGACTTTAAGTTTCTTGAAGATGTTTCACCTCTCATTTGAGAAACTTCTTCAGTTCTAAGAGGAACTGGTCGAGTCCCAGATTTTTAAGCCTTTTTGGGAGTGTCCCTAAGAGGATCACTGACCAACTATTGATCGTCTGTCCAATCACATGAACCAAGGTGTGAAAACAGGTATAGGTCACTATCAGTCAAGGTTTCAGGTGTACACATTGTGAGACCTTGCCCTATCCTATCATGTGACTTACTGAGATAAAATGACCCAAAATGTGAGTGGGCGTTAAGACTTCTGAGAAGGGATCTCAAAACTGGATTATAGATAGCAGACCGTTGGTGTCATAGGCACAATGTGTTCACCCGTGAGAGTGTCACCTTGACTTCTGTGATTAGGCAGAGGATCAATACTGGGTCCTTGACCTTCCAAATAAGATTTTTAAACAGTCCAGATGCTTTTCTTTATAAGTTTAGACATAACACCTGATTTGTCAATCCAGGTTTCTATCAATTTTTCATGCTGTACCACAGCGAGCAAAATAGAACTTTATGGCACTAGGATTTTTTTAAAACTAAATTCAACAAAAGATAAGACAAGATAAGACAAGATAAGACAAACGTTTGCTCTTTTTCATGTGGTACTAATAAAGTGTGAGCTAAGAGCTGTAGCTACCTCAGTAGCACAAAGACATAAAATATATACTGTACAAAATCTTTTCAGAACTTGAACATTAAAGGAATGCAGATGTGCCAGCGTGAGCAAAAAAGAAAAAAGCGACTACTGAGGAAGTTTTTTTCCCCCTTTCCTCCTCATTTTGTATCAAGTACCTTTTTGAATATTTAATTGAGAGCAGAACAACAACATCTTAACTGCTTTATGATTAGAGGGAAATTTGATAGTGTCAGTTTAGTTGAGGAATTCCATCATGAAAATGGGGAAAATGAGTTTTCTTGTGAATATGAAATTTGGTCCAAAAAAAAGAAAAAAAAATAGAATAGTAAAATGATGTATTTACTTTTTTTTGTTTATGACTGAGGTTTACCAGCAAGTGAGGATTGGTAACAGGAGGAGGAGACAAGTTCAACAAATAATATAAATAGATCACGTCAGACACTTGTGAACATGCATTCAAGTGTGAAGAGAACCCGGCACCAAACACGCACAGCACGGAGGAACAGTTCCTCAGAAGGCCATCCACCACCTTCAGCTCTCAGCCTGGACACACACACACACACACACACACACACACACACACATTTATTTAAGCAATGCTTGATCAAACATTGCATAAATAATAATGGATTGGATTTATATAGCGCTTTTCAAGGCACCCAAAGCGCTTTACAATGCCACTATTCATTCACTCTCACATTCACACACTGGTGGAGGCAGCTACAGTTGTAGCCACAGCTGCCCTGGGGCAGACTGACAGAAGCGAGGCTGCCATATCGCGCCATCGGCCCCTCTGGCTAACACCAGTAGGCGGTAGGGTAAAGTGTCTTGCCCAAGGACACAACGACCAGGACAGAGAGCCCAGGGATCGAACCGGCGACCTTCCGGTTACAGATGCGCGCGCACACACACACAAAAGATCAAAACACCCAATTAGGGAATCAAACGTAGTTGCTGCGCAACCAGCGAGGCAATGTGCAAGGGCCGCAAACCCAAACAATACCAAAGAACAAATGAAGTAAAACTTAAAACAAGACAAGAAGAAAAAAGAAACAAAAAAGAAAAGAAAGATACTGCGAAAAAAAACGGAAGCAGCTCCAACATCTGCAAAATGACAAGTTGCATTTAGTGGAATGCCGCTTTAAATTTGAAGCTGAGTTCACGGGCAGCTTACATATACCTGGCCCGCTAAACTACTTCATTTGGACAAAAGAGGAAAGCTTCCCAACCAAATGCCCGGTGGGCCGATGGTGATTTTTCGTTTTTATGGGCCAATGGGTTTTTTGTTTTTTTTGTTTTTTTTGGGGGGGGGGGGGGGGTGTTTCGTTTTTTTCCGTAACGGTATAAACACTGAAAGGTGGTGGATTTGACCGGATGCTGGGAGATGTGTAAAGTAACTCAGTTGTTTGGTGGTGGCTATGGCAGAGCTGCCACAGATTCAGTAACATTAGCAAGTGATGGAGGCCAGCAGATGCAACATGCTGGTAGGTGGATGACGGAAAGGCAGGAGGAGCAGAGACCCAAGGCGGTGAACTGAACTTCAGGTAAGAAGTTATGACCTGCAGTCTGTCTGGGTCAGATATAAACCAAGTTTAGGTGTAGTTTATTTTCGTTATGCTGACTTTTTACAGTCAGTTATAATAACTCCTACTTTGTACTAGCTAGCATGATGGAGTTTATATACAGCTGGGCGGGTGCTATGATGTTAAACTTGTTTTATCTTACTTTATTTGTGAGGTTAGTTATTAGAGTTTCCAACCGTCCCGTAAAAAACGGAATCGTCTGGTATTCAGAGAAAATATTGCACATTTTGTGTTGAGGTGAAAAGGAACACAGTTTGTCCCGGACTTCAGCTACAATGAAAAAGACACAAAGCTGGATTTATTCTGTGTCTTTGCTGCACAGCTGCCTCTTCTTCTCTCATTCTCTCCCCTCCCGCTCCTGTTTCTTATTTCAATCATGAAACTGATCAATGATCAGCTGATCAGTTTTACTCTCCTGTTTGTTTATCGCCCACTTTGCGCCACAAAGAGGAAACCAGCGGTTGTCGCGCTAAACAACGGCAGCACGTTTAAGCTTGATCAGCTGTTGTTAGAATTTATTTAATATTAATTTCTAGTATCAGCTGATGTTTGCTGGAGCCACAGCTGTAAAAGCTGCTGGTCATGATATGGGTTTGGTTATCTGGTGAGAGGGAAACATGAAGATGAAACCAGGAGATGTCCTTACTGAATCATCAGAGCTGAACAGGTGATGGAGAAACAGGTTTACCTTTTAGGTGACATGGATGAGTTGAAGGGAAGTTATGAACTGTTTCTGAGCGACAAATAACCCCAGGATCCTTTTTTATGTAGCTGACAGCTGGTAACTGTGCAGGGGCGGATCTAGCAAAGTTTTGCCAGGGGCCAGGTAGGGCATTAACACAGAAAGAGGGGCACAAAGACATACTTTTCTTTCTTATTCTCATTTAAAATGTCTTGCTTTTAACAGATAATTATCTGAATCTTACAACAAATGTTTTCATCTGATGTAAAATTTATAGAAATCCATTATTGTACATAGTAATTTTTTTAGGGTCCCATCATAATTTCTTCAGAAGTAGCTAAGTACTGTATATGATGCCAGTATTTTCCCACATTTTCTAGATACTGTATCAGTACTGTGTGTAAAATGCCATCAAAAAGTCAATTAAGTTTTATTCTTTCTCACCTGTCTTTCTGTCTCCTTTCACTTTTTGAAGGTTGCCATGTTAGAAAAAATATTTTTGCCCTGCCATGCTGTTTGTTGATGTGGCAAATGAATGGTTTATGAAAATATATCTAAATCTGTCATCAGTAATCAGTAATGATCATGTCTCACCTCTAGTCTTCTCTGTCTTAATTTCAGGTTTTCGTCATGTGTTCTAGATAGTTTAGGAGGTTAACTCGACCAAGCAGTCTACTTTTGGGTACTGTTTAGAATACCAGAATAGGGAGGATGGTGTAGGTTTAAGTTTATTACATTGATACATATATACCAACAAGACAGTGTACATCACTGTGACAACAGCGTTTGTTTTCATTCAAAGGCTTTATGGTTTTTCCTTTAATACCTGGTGAGCCGGTCTCTAGTCAAAATGCCCGGGCAGATTTTTTTGTCCCAGTCCAGCCCTGTTCCCAACCCAGCAGCAACAGGTGACAACATGCCAGTTTAGGCGAACAACGCGATGCATACATCTTCTATTGTACTGTGTTTTCCTAGGGAGGAGTGGTAAATTTCCCACCACAACAGAAAAAAGAGATGCCACAACAAAAGGCCTCTAAGTGGATAGCCAAGTTTGATTAAGCTGACAAAACGTCTACAACTTCTGTGCAAACACACGCACTACGTAAATGAATGCACCTGTTCAAAGCAGCTGACCAAACAGAAAGCGACAACAGACGCTAGGAAATTCAGCGTCCTCATATACACAGCGCCCCTCCTGGCAATAGGTCAGCATGTTGAAAACAGGCATTGAGACCAGGCTTAAACCATCCTACTGCAGACAAGAAATAAATGTAAGTCTTGAATTTTAGAGAGGATATGAAAAGGAATGACATTACAAATACTTGTAGGGAACCTGAAAAATTGCAGAATCCAATTGACCTATAAAGTGTTGTTTGTTTGTTTTATTGTTTTATTCTCCCAGACAAAACTGAAGAGTAAATGATTAATTTCCTTGTAAATTTTATTTCCGACCTCCAAAGCCAAGGCAGCATAAATTAACCTGGAGTTGCCCTCGGCCTTTCCACCTTAGTCATTAAGACTCTGCCTCTCAGAGGTAGATCCCTTAATAGCCACTGATTGAAACGTTTTGGGAGGCTTTTTCTTTTTCAATTACAAGATGAAAGTTCTAACAGCAGCAATAAAGTTACTAACAAATTCCAATTTATCTAGAGCTTGAAAAATAGTTGCACTCTATGGTATCAAATGGTTTGTAAAAATCTAAAAATAAAAGGAAGGGTAATCGAAGATATCCAAAATTAGCCTTATGTTATTTGTTATATGTTTGTTTTTCACAAAACCTGATTGTGTCTCATCAATAACTAAGTTTAAAATGGACCTTAATCTTTTTTCTTTCTTTCTTTCTAGCAAGAATTTATGCTAGAATTTTATAATCATTATTTATAAAACAAATAGGATGCCAACTGTCAATGATCAAAGATCCTTCTTTTTTGGTATTAGAGAAGTTAGACCCCGAGTTAAAGTTGTTATGAGAAGTCAGTTTTGTAAACTTTCTATATAAACTTGCATTAGAAAGGGAACTAACTAACACTAGAACTGCAGCTGAGGGAGGAGGAGGGGGCTAACTCTAAATCCCAGGCCCTTCTCAACAGTTTTTGACCAATCAGATAGACGCACATTATCCTTATAAATATGTGTACCGCTAAGGTAGGGCATTCCTCTCCTGGGAGTTGACTACAGCAAGCTGCTGCTAACTGTAGTTTTCTAACTGAAGGGAGATCCATGTACATTAATTATTCTTTGAACAGCTTGAGGCAATATATCTGTTTAACTTGAATAGGTCCAGAGCTATCTTTATCCTTGTATGGTCACCTGTAATCCTACACCAGGTCACATAATGTCCCGTAATTCTTGATCAGATGTGGAGATCTGATCTACCTTCAGAGAGTTTAATGGTCATCTGCAATGGTTTGACAAAAACTGAAGCTGATAGCTTTTGACGCTCACGTATGGTCTCCATTGTGTTTTGCTCCATTATGTTTCCTGTTCAAAGCCTATTCCATGTTTTCCAAACACAGATTTCCAGTAGTGCCCATCAGCTCGAGTGTGTCAACGAGCTTGCTCAATATGGCACTGCTAATCACTTTCCTCAGCTGGTTTTTCCTGGGACAGCTTTTCCATGTGCTCCTGTTCCTGCGGTTCAGCTTCCCCCTGCAACTGTTCCAGTTCCCCAGGTAAGGGTCGCTAGGGCTCGACCGTTCTCCAGCCTTTCCCTACCAGTGCCTCGGGTGAGGGTGGCCGGGGCTCAACTGGTCTTTGCTCATGTTCCTGGGCCAGCTGAGGCTCCGCTCATTCCTGTCTTTATGCAACATTACTCTGCCTCGCCTCTCTCCTTCACTGTACACAACTCCCCCATGCACGGGGGCTGCACGCCCTAAAATCCTTTCATTTTCTCAAAAATCGACAGTGCACCTTATGTATGAATTCTGATTGTGCTTACTGACCGCAAACCGATTTTGTGGTACACGGCACTCAGCAATCTTTAAAAAAAAAATTATTTAGTACGACTTTGGTAAGCTACGAAGCTGCACCGCTGTCACAGTCTGGCAGAGGCAGACTATAGGGAGTGAAGAAGTTGGACCCAAGTGCGTACACGCAAAATAACAAGGCTTACTATTAACTGAAAACGAGCCGTTTATTGAAGGCTGATTTTAGCACCTGTTAAGAGACACAGTCTCAAAGAGGATTTCAAACTCGAGGCTTTCAGTCACGCAGCGGCACTTGGAAACAGAGCAGCTGTGAAATCTGTCTTTGTTATTATGCTCAGCGTCTTTTAGTTTACATTTTGACTGCACAATTGTGAGCTTTTTGTAATGCAAAAAGACAAAAAAAATTTATTTTATTTATGGAGCAATAATTTTTTAATAAATGCTGATAATTTATTTCTGAGTAATTTTTTCATGTACATCTACGCTGTATGTTAGTAAAGTGCCTGTGTGAGATCTGGGACACAGCTTTGACTAAGAATTCTCTTTTTGTTCGTACTTTATGATTTAAAAAAAATATTGAGGTATATATCGTATATCGCCATCCAGCTAAAGAGTATGGAGATATGAATTTTGGGCCATATCGCCCAGCCCTGTGCTATGCCTTCTGATGGTACTGCCTAAGGAAAGCATGTATAATGTAAACAGAATTGGTCCCAGTACTGAACCCTTTGAAACTTCATAATTAACGATTCTCTTCTTCTCCCTTACCAACGGTGTGCCACAAGGTTCCATATTGGGGCCTTTATTGTTTTTAATATATCTATTTCCTCTCCAGCATATTTTGAGCCCGTTTAAGGACATTTGCTAACACTGCTATGCAGATGACATCCAGGTATACGTTTCTTTTAAGCCCCAAGAATTATCTACGCTGCAGATTCTGAATGAGCTTAGAATTATTAATGGTTGGATGGCTGCCAACTTCCTCTAACTTAATAGTAAATGGACTAATTCTTATATAACGCTTTTCTACTCTCCCGGAGTACTCTATACAACATGCCGCATTCACCCAATCACACCCATTCTAAGTTTCTTAGTGCTTCCTAACTAATATTCATACATGAATGAATGCATCGGAGAGCAATTTGGGGTCAGCCCAAGGATACTTGGGGATACTTGGGCATACTTGGCATGCAGACTGCAGGAGCCAGGGATCAAACCACTAACCTTCTGATCAGTACATGACCTGCTGAGCTGCAGCCAGCCCCCATGAAGGAAAGACTGAAGTCCTTGTATGTGCTTCTGACAGACTTGTACCTAAAATAATGAATGCTCTTGGTCCCCTTTCCACATTTGTTTGAACCCAGTTCTCACATTGTTCATGTCAAATGTCTGTTTCGGTCTTGCTTTTATCACTTAAGAAACATTGCCAAATAAAGGCCTATTGTATCTCGCACTGAACTTGAGATTATTATACATGCATTCATTTCATCATGTTTGTACTATTGTAATTCACTCATTACATGTCTAAGCAAAAACTCCCTGGAACGTCTGAAGGTTGTTCAAAACGCTGCAGCAAGGCTTCTGACCAAATCATCCCTTTGCAATAGTAAGGGATTACTGTGTTTTACTTGCATCTATTTGAAAGACTGAGTGTTAACACAAAAAAAAAGAAAATTTTATGTGCTGGAATGTGCAGAAAATTACGGAAGCGTAGAGCTGCCACCCAGGCAAAAGAAAAATACAAGTGTATCACGTTATAACGTGAAAGGTTTATTGTTCTAACAATATACTTTTCACGTTTGAACAACATAATATCACGTTATTACAATATACATAATTATCACGTTCGTACAATATAATATTTATATTGTACAAACATGATAGTATATTGTACAAACAGGAAAAGTATCTTGTTAGAACAATAAACCTTTCACGTTATAACGTGATACACTTGTATTTTTCTTTTGCCTGGGTGGCAGCTCTACGCTTCCGTAGAAAATAGGTTTAAATATCAAACAAATTTCTTCCAGTCAGAGAATGTTGCATATAATTACATTTTTGCTTGATGCATAAAGTTAAAAGATTAAAACTAATAAAACAAGTTTTAAAAAGGGACTTTTCCATTTGATTACATTTTGTATGATGGATTATGTAGAAAAAGTAGAATTGGGCTGACAGATCTATCGCTTTATCACCTATTCAGGTTGTAAATCATGTTTTTAAGAAGTAACTAAGTAATTAAGTAATTAATTACTTTTGAAAACAAGTAATCAGTAAAGTAACGGGATTACTTTTTGGCTGAAGTAATCAGTAATTAGTAACTGATTACTTTTTTCAAGTAACTTGACCAACACTGGTCACCAGCAGGCGAGTTGGTGCTACCTTTAGGGACAGGTGAATTGTAAGGCCTGAGACAATTGTAGTAAACAATTTGAGACTTGTCTGATTGATCCAGGAGGTAACGAATCCTGTATGTGACACCAGGGGTTTCTTCATCTGATCCAAGGCACCCCAATATCTCTAAGTAGGGATGGGTATCGTTTAGGTTTTATCCGATACCGGTGCCAAATCGGTACTTTTGAAACGGTGCCGGTGCTTAAACGGTGCTCGAACCGGTGCTTAAAGAATGGAGAACACAAACTTTGTCCAAAAACCTCTCATGTTTAGCTGGTTTTTTTTGTAAAAAGATAACAATGTGTGCCTTTTCTGCAGCTATGTGGCATATATGGTATCACTCTTGGCTGGAAGCAGTGCTTAATCAATGGAAAAAACGCAAACTTTGTCCAAAAACCTCTCATGTTTAACTGTTTTCCACTTTTTCTTTGGTCATTTTAGCCTTTTTGGCCAGGGTGAAGGGAGTATCTGCCATCAAACAAGAAGACAGCCGCATGTAGCTATGATGATGTTTGCTAGTTCACCTTACGTGCATTAATGTAATAACGTGGTTAGCCTACTCAACGTAAATTACTAACAACATTAAGCTACTCACGCAGAGAAGAACGGCTGCTGCTGCATCATCATCCTCATCATTTCTGCTACACTGGCAGGGCTAGGGGCCAGGACTCTATTCTTCGGGTTTTTGGGGGATGTTGCTCCGGGTCCGATAACTGGCAACCCACCCGACGTGCTCGGTGTGAGGTCTCGCAGCAAGCTATCAAATACGGCGCATTTCTCGGCTTTTAAAAAAAAAACCGCTATGCGTCGCCAGCTGTTTAATCGGATTCTTGGTGTTACCTCCTTTGACAATATCAGCTTAAAGCACTTGTTGCAGGCTGCTGAGTTTGCATATTTTGCTGTGAAGTACAGCCAGACTTTTGACCGCTTCGCCTTGGGCATTTTTAATCTGTAGCTCTGCTCTAAAAGAACGTACGTACCTGGCCCCGCCTACTATCCTCGGAAACGTAAAATGATTGGCTAGAAGTGTATCACAGCTCAGGAAAAAAAAGCACCGAAATAAAGCACCGAAATGTGCGCTGCTTTTCGGTCTGGTTACTACCGTTTATGTCAGAACCGGTGCCATCATGGCACCGGACACCGGTACCCATCCCTATCTCTAAGGGGCCCTTCCCATGTAGAGCAAATTTTTCCTTTGCTGTTGTGGGGTCATTTAACCACACCAGGTCACACAGAACATTAGGAGTGTGTTTGATGCCCCTGTTGTTTCTGCTGGTCATAGGCACAGTCTCTGTTCCATGCAGCATTGCTGAAGACAGCTGAAGTCTCTGAGTTAACTAGGTGACGTAGTCAGCAAGAGAACCAGAAGTAGAAGATGCTGGCATGTTGGTAGGCAAGAGCATCTCAGCAGGCAACCGTGCTTCATGCCCATGTGTAAAAAAGACTGGTGTAAACCCCGTGGTAAAGTGAGGGCTCGTGTTATAAGCCAAAGCAACTTGACTGAGGCAGTCATCCCACTCACCAGGCTGCTGAAAAAGTAACTTAGCTAACTGGTCAATAAGTGTTCGGTTGAATCTCTCAACCATCCCATCACATTGAGGGTAATATGGGCTGGTCTGTGTCTTCTGGATGCCCAGCAGCTGACACAGGTGTTTCACCAGGTCAGATTCAAATTGATGTCTGTGTGCAGCATTTCAGGGACGCCGTGCTAACAGATGAGGTTGTCAAACAGGCATTTTGCAACTGTTGTGGCATGTTGGTCTGGAATAACATAGAGACTGACATTTTTTGATAAATAATCTTGAACAATGAGCACATACCTGTTGCCATGACTAATGATGGGCAGTTCAAGATGTCAGCTGCCACCTTTTGAAATGGCTCAGTAGCAACAATTGTTTTCAATAGAGCTCTGTGTTGAGGTGTGGGATTCCATCTGGCATCACATGGAGTGCACTGTGTGCACCATATTCTGATGTCATGTGACATTAATGGCCAGCAACATTAATGTAACATTAATGTTAATTAATGTAACATTAATTAACATTAATGTTACTGGCCACGTGGCCACGTTTCAGGACCTTATCTGCGGATAGGTGACCCGACACTGGGTTGTCGTGCAGCAGCTGTAGGACAGTGTCTTTTAAAGCTTGAGAACAACCAACTGATGCAGCACTGACTTTTGGGATGGGTTGAAAGCTTTATGACAGAGTAAGCCATTGTGAAAGGTTAGTCTAGAGTACTCATGCCATAGCACTCTTTCCTGAGGTTTGCATTTTTTCATAAGCCAGTATGGTGGTTTCCGACCCTTAGCTTTCCAGCCAGTGACTTCTGACAGTACAGGATCTTTTTGTTGTTCACTTTTGAGATCATCTTCAGGCAGCTCAAGCACAAATGTGGATGAGACAGATGGCGCAGCACACTACAGTCGTGAATCAGGAAAATCATTGCATGGAATGTGTTTTTGGGCAGCCCTGCAGGACCTATGCAGCTCTCTTCAGGTTGTAAGGTACCAGAAGCAGTGCAGACTGTGTCCTGCTCTTCTTTTTCACCAGTGACAGGGTGACGTTACAGTGCATCTGCATTGAGGTGGCAGTGGCCATCTTTATGAATCACAGTCCATTCAAAAGGATCGAGTTCAAGAGCCCAGCGTGCACGGCGACCAGTTCTACCAATGTCAATGGGTATTTTCCAGAGACCCAGGAGGGGCTTGTGATCCTTGACAATAACAAATGGCTGCTTGTAGAGGTAGTGACAAAAATGTCTAACTGCCCAAACAATGGCCCAGAGTTCTTGATCATAGGTCGACCACTTTCTTTCTGCCTTTGTGAGTGCATGGCTAGCATGAGCAATGACTTTCTCTTCCTGTCCCTGTTTTTGAGCTAGTACACTGCCAATAGCTGTGCTTCAAGCTTCAGTATACAGGGAAAATGGCAATGTGAAGTCAGGTAATGAAACCACCAGAGGGTTTGAGAGGGCATGTTTCAGATACATGAATGCATTCTGGCACTGAGAAGTCCATTGAAAAGTTGCTTGCTTTTCAGTGAGAGCATCTAGGGGAATATGGAACACTGTGGTGTGCAAAGTTTTTAATGAACTTAGTCTAGAGCCCTGGGTTGTGGCTGATGTTGTTGAGTTTTGCCGTACTTGTAAAGCATGTCAGATTGCAGGGAAGCCAAACCCTATTGTTCCTATAGCCCTTCTTCACCCTATACCAGTACTTGGTGAGCCTTTTGAGCATGTCATTGTGGCGTGTTGGTCCATTGTCCAAAATAAAGAATGGTAATCAGTTTTTGCTGACTGCAATTTGTACTTCACTGCTTTTCCATAAGCAGCTACACTCAGAAGAATAACTGAACCTTTGGTGATTACTGTGTTGACAAAGTTTTTCAACACTTTTGTTTTACCAAAAGAAGTCCAGACTGACCAAGGAACCAACTTCCCATCTAAACTTTTCAAGCAGGTCATGCAGACTCTTGGGATTAAACACTGTTATGTATTTAGTAAAATCAGTTTATAGTTTTGTGGTTCTACTTTCTGTGTAAAGTAGAGAACACCAAGTGTGGTGTATGTGCGCATTGATATGCCTGTGCCTTTCCACAGCATGGTTAATAAAGTAAGTTACTAACAACCAAAAAGGTGTTGTTACTTTACCAGTTAAGTTATAAGAGAGAAGTGAATACCATCCTGAATTTCAAGTAGCATTAGAGCACTGGCACCAGACATTCAAGGCAGTAATGCAGAAATACTGTTTGGATACTGGAAAAGAGTGGGATGAGGAGTACCACTGATGTTGTTTGCTATACGTGAAGCTAAGCAAGAATCACTTGGGTTCAGCCCAAATGAACAAGTGTTTGGTCATTCTGTTGAGGGACCTTTGAAGTTGCTAAAGAACAGTTCAATTCAACAAACCATCCAGTGAAAATTAATATTCTGGATTATATTTCACAGTTCAGAGTGTGACTCCATAAGGCTCGGTCGATGGCAGCAGAAGCCCTCTTATCTGCTCCGAAGAAGATAAAAAGTTGGTATGATAAGAAAGCCATTCCTCAATTTTTCAATCTATCTTCCTGATAATGATGAATTACAGTAGTCCAGCCTAGAAGTAATAAATGCATGAACTAGTTCATGCATTTATTACAGTCCTACATATTAGTTTAATATGTGCATTGAAGGACATATCCTGGTCAAAATCACTCTAGAAGTGATTCTAGAGTGATTCTCTCTGTGGTCCTGCAGATAAGTCTGCTGCATCTAAATCTAAATTTACCATTTTTAAATCAGAACCAATTTCATTGTTTCTTTGGGACTGAAGTTGGGTTTAGATATGAAGTTGAGACCTGTGGAAAGATGTAAGGTTTTCAAAAGAATTAGCTCTGGTCATTATAGTGCTGTATTCACTGCAAAGCTGCGGATGTTTCACAAGAAGATTTGATCACACTGGAGATGTTTTTTACTAACTCTTGTAGAAAAACAAAATCCTGTCATTTATATCCCGCACAAACAGTTTGCAATGAATTCCAGATTAAGTTTAAAATAAGAATGTGTGCAAGGCTAAGCAGTGCTAGCCAATAGATCCTCCTGTTTGGCTGTTACTCTGGGAAAAGACGAGAAAGACATTGATGGAAGCGTGACTGGAGCTGTGATGTAGCCTATATAATATTTATATTGTACGAACGTGATAATTCTGTATATTGTAATAACGTGATATTATATTGTTCAAACGTGAAAGGTATATTGTTAGAACAATATACTTTTCATGTTATAACGTGATATAGCTCTATTTTTCTTTTGCCTGGGTGGCAGCTCTACGCTTCCGTATCCGAGGCTTTTCAATGTGGCCTCACAAAATTATCAGGACTACAACAACCATGAAAAGAGCTGGATGGACATTGCTGCTCAATCACAGCTGCCTGGTCAATGTTTTTCATTAGTAATTTAGCAAAGTTGACGGTGGTGGTGTGTGTGTGTCTGTAAGAGGGAGAGCGAGAGACAGATTTTGTATGATAAGCTTCATGTTATGAATGCACAGTTTGAGCACTCAGGTCGCATCAGAGCATCAGGCCGTATAGTGTGAGACCCTGCATCGTGACTTAAGAACTTCTAACCCCTGCGATTTAATTGTACAGTTTGAGCAGGAGCGGAATAACGTAACTGAAAAAGATCGCACAGTGTTTGCCCAGCTTAATGCAGACTGTTTAAACTAAACAAGCTGCTGTTTCACATAATAAATCCTGTCACCGCAGTATTGCCTTCTGTTTTAACAGTTAAAGCAGTAGAGACGAGCTGTTTGCATTCGCATGGAACTCAAGCGTCAAGACAATTAGTCTTCTTTTGTACTCCACCCATTCACATTGACATTTTCTTTTGTTCACACAACAAACATTCCTCCATGTGTATTAATAACCATATCTTGCTTGTTTTTTTCTCCTTTTTTTTCAGGGTCCTAACTGCTGCTCAGACATGTCAATATCTTTCCATTACGTGGATGCTATAGGGATGTATTTAATGGAATATTACACTTATCACCTGCGTGCCTTTGGCTACAGATATCGCTATCAGCCTCCCACCCCACCTGGCTATAGTATAAATAAGTTTGAATCGTGGGATGCTGGGAAAAAAGACAAAAAGCTGGAACAAAAACTAGTCCATCCAGACCTATCCAGAACTGACAAGAGACAGAATGAAGATCCCCCTCCTGTAGATGGTAAAGATGGTCCTGCTGCTGCAGAGGGTAAATAACAGTAGGACTTTGTAGCAGTGTTGAGGGTACTGATCATTAGGATATGCGGTGGATTTGGGGTGTTGAGTGTTTGGGTATCCATTCTGATAATCAAAGTGAAGTATAAAAACTTTGTCCACTTAGACTGCTAGTGAACTTTGACAGCAAGACTGGGTGTTCCCCATGCTAAAAGGTGACCTGTGGCTCTGTATGTCAGTTTTGTCAGGTGTTTTCACAGATTGTTCCATAACAGGACTCACCTTTCTGTTGTTCTGAAAACAAAGTAAACCAGTATTTCCAGTGCATTTTTAAAAAAGTGACTTTTCTGTTCTTTCATGTCTTACCACAAAGTCCCAGTAAAACTTGTTCTAACACTCTTTAAGGCTTGCTGGAGTTGTTAGGCTTCAGTTCACACTTATAGCTATGTGCCTGAAACCTGGTTTATGTCAGATCATATTGTTGTTTACGAGAGTTTGATGCCTCCCAAACACTAGCGTTTAGGATTGTGCTTAAAAGCCTTTTCACATAAAATACAAGGGTAGCATCTCTTTACTTTTTATTTTTGGTTGTTTTGTGTTTTGACAAGTTCCTTCTTTGAAGACATGTTTTAAACCAAGACGTTGCATAAGTCTAAAAGGTTTACTTAAGTGAAGTAGTTACAGTTAACTAATAATATTTATGTACCCATTAGTCTGCATCTCTTGGTAAACCAGACATCAGAATTGGTGAAAAACTGCTGTTTTCCTAAAAAGTAAATAGGCTAATCAAAGTGGATCTCCTATTTTTCAAAGTAACAGTGGAAAAAAAAGGTTTTAAAAAAGTGATGAATAGGTCAATCTTTTATTCTCTATCAAATGAAATATTTTGTCCCATGGATGGTTATATATATATATATATGTGTGTGTGTGTGTGTGTGTGTGTGTGTGTGTGTGTGTGTGTGTGTGTGTGTGTATATATATATATATATATATATATATATATATATATATATATATGTGTGTGTGTATATATATGTGTATATATATGTATACACTCTCAAAATCTGGCAAAATAAATTTTTTTATCACACATTCAGCCTTAATTAAACAGTAACAGCTATTAAAAATGATCTCAGTTGCCAGATTATTAGGTAGACAAGAGCTGAAACAGAATCCATCCTGAAGTTTTCTCTGTTTAATTAACACATCCAGCTGTGCAATGTTCAAACTACACATAAAACATGTCTGAAATTAGTGTAGAAAGAATAATTTATTACATGTGTTCCTAGGTGTACCTAATAAACTGGCAACTGATTGTATTAATATTTGATATAACCGATATCATACGTTACTAAATGTATTTTAGGAAAATATTTTGATTGCATACTCCTCAATAGTGAGGTGACTGTTATGCTTTAAAAGGAATCTAAATTTCTACAATGCAGCCAAAGATTTCACACAAGACCACAGTGAAGGCTGATGAGCCTTTTCAGCTGTTATATGTGATCGGGCTAATTGTGTGGCGCTTGTGGGTCTTTTTCTTTCTTTCTTTCTTTTGTTAAAGAGGACTTTGTTTAGTCAGCAAAGACTTTCTGGGAAGTCAGTTGGATGAAGAACAAGTTAGTCAAACTTCTTTTGTCTTCTCTGGAATGAAAAATGATCTTAATCAACCGACCCACAGCACATTGTTACCTTTCTGTGTAACGTGCTGCACACAGTTTCCTGCATCTTCCTACAGTGGAGTCATTAGCTTGTGCCTTGTAAATTGAGATTGTATGAGCCAGCCATTAGCTGCACACTTGACTTAGCACTGTGACATGAGCGTGAAGAGAGTGTTGATTCAGATGGCTGTTTTATTTTACTGAATCCATCTGTTGTAATGTGTTTGAGCTTCATTCAAGTCAGTGAATGTCTTTTTTGGTTTTTTTAAGTTTGACAAAGGTGGTGTTATTTTGAAAGTCTTTGCCAGTCAGGCCTCATTTGAAGTTGGCACACTTTGCACATGTAAAAAATAAAATTAATAACAGCTCTTTTGCTAGTTTCTAACCAGACATTAAACCTGTGGTAGATGCAGTAATCACCAAAGGTGAGCTTAAATGCTGAAAGAAGAAGAAGGAATTTGGCACATATCTGCAGAGTGACTAAAGGTTTTCATGGAACGGTGGCCATTTTTTTTTCTTTTTCTTTTTATGACCACATTTTCTTCAAGGTTAAAAATGTATGAGGTTGATATTTTCAAATATAACTTTGTGTTTACACTTGGTTTCTGTAGTATGTGCACGAACACATGCATGTTCACCAGAGCATGTTTTTTTCTTCTCATCTTTCTTTTGGCTGCTCACGTTCACATTTGATATCAGCCGCATCATTTCTAATGGTCCTTGACAATCTTCTCATTTCAGAGTTTTCTTAAAGGGAATGGTGTACAGTGCTATATTTATATTTGGAACGTATTTATATTGGAATAGAAATCTTAATTGAGTCGATACACTTCAGTGTGGATATGAGTTCATTTTAATGTGTGAGCACACATGATATAATCAGTGTGCAGGATTGTTTTTAGTGAAATGGTAATTTAATCACTATAAATAAAAGCATATTTTATTTTATATCTTGATTTTGTTTACATGTATTTGCACAGAGCATTTTTCTCATCACAGCAGAGGAACATTAATGCAGGGTTACTATGACTGAATAATATTTGATGGGCGGATGGTCATTGTCCACAGTAGCCCTGAGGGTTTACAGCGCGATGGAAAAGCCGAAGTTTCACCATGAGGGTTCATAATACAAGTATGTGTCATGTGTCCATTAAACAAAGCGTTCCATCCTGAGGGGGGAAAAAAAAAATCCAAAATGGAGTCAAAACATTTCCACAAAAGCGATACATAACTTTCTTTCTTGTATTTCTTTTTTCTCAAGTGAGCGGGTTTCTTACCTATGCCTTCCATCATCAGTGAAACCGCCTCCTCTTTTCTGCATACCTGTTTTCACGCAGACTAGTCATACCTGTTGCAAAGAAAAATAAAGTGCCTTCAAGCTATCTACACTGACCAAGAAACACTGCTCACTGCTTCCTGGAACTAGATTTGTCACTTGCCATGGAATACCAGACTTGACAGATCCACACCTTTTCACAATCTCAGCCTGAGCTCTTGTGATAGGCGTGGAAAAAAAAAAAAAAAAAAAAAAAAAAAAAAATCAGGAGAGGCTGTAGAGAGTGTAATGCTGCCTCTTGATTGAGAGCGAGCAGTTGCTCCCAGCTCATCCATCAACAAGTGTGGTTTACTGTTACTGTTTTAACACCTATGCCTAACCATGCTGTTTTTGGAGTCTAAACCTAACTAACAAGTGCTTCCGAAGTTGCTTAAAAGTGACCTGAGATTTAAGAAAATGCATCTAATTCATTTATCAGCGCATCTTCCTTCTAGTGAGAACTGTTCTACTGATTCCAAAGGCACTCACTTGTTCTCCACCCCAACAGATCAGCAAGGCTGTGATCAGTGTCCCCTGCAAAAGAAAAATATTGCATTCAGTAAAGCACAATGATGAAAACTTGTTTAACACCAAATTCAGCTGCTTTTTATGTTAAAACAACTACAGGTTAAATGAGTTTCATTCTTAGGAAAAGTGGAGCAAAAATTCTTGGCATACTGTTTGTCAGAGCAGCATTTCTCCGTCCCATCAGACCCAGAAAGCTGTCATAACCGATGTCATCAAATCTCTTCAAATCACGGTCCGATCCAGCCTTGGGGGACAGGGAAAAAGAGTTACAGTGGGGCAAAAAAGTATTTAGTCAGCCACCGATTGTGCAAGTTCCCCCACTTAAAATGATGACAGAGGTCAGTAATTTGCACCAGAGGTACACTTCAACTGTGAGAGACAGAATGTGAAAAAAAAAATAAAATAAAAAAAAAATCCATGAATCCACATGGTAGGATTTGTAAAGAATTTATTCGTAAATTAGGGTGGAAAATAAGTATTTGGTCAATAACAAAAATACAACTCAATACTTTGTAACATAACCTTTGTTGGCAATAACAGAGGTCAAACGTTTACTATAGGTCTTTACCAGGTTTGCACACACAGTAGCTGGTATTTTGGCCCATTCCTCCATGCAGATCTTCTCGAGAGCAGTGATGTTTTGGGGCTGTCGCCGAGCAACACGGACTTTCAACTCCCGCCACAGATTTTCTATGGGGTTGAGGTCTGGAGACTGGCTAGGCCACTCCAGAACTTTCAAATGCTTCTTACGGAGCCACTCCTTTGTTGCCCGGGCGGTGTGTTTTGGGTCATTGTCATGTTGGAAGACCCAGCCTCGTTTCATCTTCAAAGTTCTCACTGATGGAAGGAGGTTTTGGCTCAAAATCTCACGATACATGGCCCCATTCATTCTGTCCTTAACACGGATCAGTCGTCCTGTCCCCTTGGCAGAAAAACAGCCCCATAGCATGAT